>NC_044498.1:39138535-39403535 GCF_902362185.1 Chanos chanos | reverse complement strand
GGCCTTTTCACAGGCCACATAAATCCAATGTTTTTGGCAAGCACCAATCAGAAGGCCTCCTTCTGTGAGCCAATAGAATGGCTGGAGTGAAGAGGTTCCCTGAGGCATGGGAAAAGAACTGACCTGTAAAGAATACCCTAGCAATATAGCTACTGCCATGATCAACACAGTAACCAAATTCTTCCCTATTCTCTAAAAAAGCTACATTAAAACTGTCATTGATACCGTCATGGGATCATCACAGATTACTGTACCACTGATTATATGCTACCATGTTAATATCATTGCTCTTGCCAAAGTTATGTAAGACTCTTTCTCCTGCCCTTTTCATCTTGTGACGCACAGAGAAAGGCTTGATTGGTCATTGTAAGAAGATAGAGCTATTCCAGACTCACTGCCATTCAGTTTGTGAGTGGTATGGTTCTTTCTTCAATCTGTTAAAATGGTTAAGTGGTTATCTGTGTGTTCCAGTCTTAGGCTGTAAGTTCATCCTTTACTGTCAGTCCTGGAGAGAGGAGGAGGAAATGGGATTATGGTGGGAGTCTTCTCATATTAATTGCTTCTGTGGCCCTTGTTTCTGAAAAGTCATCTCAGGACAGAATGAATAGGAACAGAATAAATACCACATCATCCTGAACTGAGGGCTATGTTATGCCCACTGGCAGCCACGGCTCTAAACTTACTCCGATTTTTTCAATCCTTAATTTCTTACTTCTTATTGCTCTGGGAGCATGCTTCCAAAGTTTATTTTTAAAACACAAAATGCCACTCGAAACATAATGGTCTGTATGGTGACTTTAATCAACAGAATAAGTCTCAGTGACCTTGCTGGGCTTCACGCAGTGAGATTTGATACTTTAACACGTTCGTGGTCCTCCCTGGTGTTCAGTCCCCTGTGTTACTGCTTAAGACCTTAAGCCCCAGTATCTAATCATGTCTCTGTGGTGGGTAAGAAGATTCTGCTGTGCCAGCTTTCAGATATACCACAGTTCAGCATGCTGGACGAAAGCCTGGCAAAATAACACTGCCAAGGTTGACTGTCTTTATGGTGGTAGTGATGAAGCTGACAACGGTTTTAAATACAACTAAAGTTAAAGACTAGCATCTCAAGGTCAAAGACTCCTAATTCATTTTCAAGGTCAAGGACGAATGTCAAGGTGAAGTAAAAGTCAATGGTTCAAGGCAAGGTCACTCTCTGAGTGTTAATGAGGTGTCATTTAATTGACCGTCCACACCAAATGGCTGCATATTGTATATCTCTAAGTTTTACCACATCCTCATAAGGACTCAGTGTGGAGGAGTGAGGAGTGGGAGAGAAAGAGTTAAAAGTGTCTGACAAATCTGATCCTGAGTTTATAATACAGTGTAAATGTTATTTAATACCAAATCTAATGGAACGTTTCATCAGAGGGGGTTGAGTGTCACCACCTGGAATTCAAATAAGAACACTAAGTACAATCCCCCTTTCTGTTTGTATGTTCACAGCTGCAAACACACTGCATCCACATCTGCTCAGCGGTCAAATGTGAACCACTCACAGACAACACACATACACAAACACGCACACTGTACTCAGATTTTTTTTTTTCTCAGAACAGTGAACAGTTTCCATTCACTTTAATTGCTGATGACTGTAGATTTTCAATCATTTTGGTTCAACTGGTCTCAACATGCATAACTACAAATGTTTTTTTGCTAAAAACAAAAAAGCAATCTAAACCTTTCATGTACTATAAACCTTCCGACAAGTGAAAAATACAGCAGCTTAGAAACAGAACTACTAATGATTCTGCACACCAATCCATTTCAGGGCGTCACATGAGAGGGAAAATCTGATACAATGTGCACACACATACAGTTACATAAGTGATGTCATAATATTGGCCGTGGTACAACATATCAGAGGTTTCTCAAATGGGGAGGGACAGAGGCGTAAGGTCACGGGCTGTCTGTGCGCGCTGATATGCATCAGAATCGTGTTCCAAAACCAGAGATCTCCAGGTGGGGGATTTCTTTCTCATTTTTAAAAACAGCTCGTGCAATTCGACAGCCAGGACTCCCCTCTTTACTCAGCCACACTTTCCTGTGGGGAGAGTGAGAGAGTGAGTGAGAGAGTTGGGGGGGGGGGGGTATATGAGTAAAGATGAGATTGAGATTACAGATTATGAGATTACATATATAACTCATTTTATTGGGCTCAAAAAGCGTGGTCTGTTCATAAGTATATAATACTACCTCTTACATTCTAACAGTTTGCTAATCATGCTAAGAACACTGGATTTGGATAATCCAACAAATACATTGCTTTAGTCTTAGAATCCATAGGACAAAACATACAACCAGGAATGGATATTGTACTTTTACTATCTATATCAGAAATCATTTTAATAGAAATCTGTGTAATGTCATTATGACCATCCAGTAAATGCTCAACCTTTGTTATCAGATTGCCAGACATCATGTTGAGTGGCATTAGGTTAATACCAGCTCATGTGGCAACATCACAAAGTAAAAAAAGAGCCTAAACTGAGTGTAGAAAAAACAGCAACATCTGGATCCTTTGGCAGAAATGTAAAATTTCACTGTCTAAAATGAACGTGGCTAACATGATTCATTATTCAGGAAAAAGTAGTCTTGGGGATCTTTTTTCCCATGGGCCATTCTTTTTTAGTGCAGGAGGTATGAGTGAAAGCCTGCTTTCTAACACAGATAGCCACTCTGGAGGGTTATCTTAAGTTCAGCCTATTTTTTTGGGGGGGGGGGGGGGGTCGATATATATTTAAGGAAAGAGCAAAACACAAGAACATTCCAGATTACTATAATAAGATAATAAGTGTTTATGTTTGCAGTCTGAGACAATGTTTACTTTTAGATTTAAACTAAGTTAGATTCTTTTTTAGAAGTTGAAATTAAAAAAAAAAAACTTTCCCATTGCATCATGAACTGTGGAGTAAAGGACAATGTTAGGTCAAATGACTTTACTGACCAACACACAATTGGAAGTCATGGCATGGGAAAAGACGGTTCTCATTGACTCAACTGGTCTTGTACGAGACTGTGGACAATCTGAATAGCCAGGCTGCAAGGAAAGAAATAGGGGAAGGAGGCAAGACAGTACAGAATTTGTCTCTTTTCAAATGTCAGGCAAAGGCACTCAATAGACTGAATGATTTAGTGATCCAGATCCTCTGAGTCTTACTGCGACTTTAACTAAATGACTATATACCAGTTGAATCGTAATCTGAAGAGGCATAGCTCTAACCTTAGTCTCAGCTATCTCTGAAAATTTGTGCAGTAAAAAAGTTTAATCCTAAACCCTTTCCAATCCTTCGTCGCTGCCTGCCGCTAAGCGAACATGGTAATTCATCTGACCTTAACACAACAAAAATGAGGTCAGCCTCACCACACTAATCTGGGCAGCTCATAGATCAGTTATACTCTGTCGGCAGGCACATAGATCAGTCATGCCCTGTCACTGGGCACATGTGTCGAATGATTATGGCCGGTATAGATTAAAGCGGTCTCAAGAGGATCATCTCATCCGCATGTAGTGCTTTCAAAGAGCAGCCATCCAATTGGAGTTTAGCATGTTCCTCTGAGAGACTGATTGACAGCAGTGTGGGCAGGGCGCGGATCAGGAATAACTGGCTTTGACAGTGGCAACATCTCCATCTACTGCTCAGCTCTCCGCACCGTTTCTCACACACTCCACAGTACCAGCAGATTAAAGTTCAATTTAGGAGTTTAAGGGTAAGTCACACTGATCCGGTTTTATTTTTGTCTACAAAATCAAACAGTGGATTGAGGACCAAAATGAATCAGGACCAGCTGGAGGAATAAGGCTCTATGCTGTTGTATGTAGTACAGCTATATATACCTACAAACACAGGCATACGTGATTAAGAAATGGTTGATATAGTTCTATTTTCTCTCAACCCTGAAGTCATACTTCTGTTTATAAAACTCTGCTCTTGGGTCTAAGCTTCAGAGAGAGAGACTACATAAGTGAATTATCCTCAAATTATGGGAATTATTCATAAGTGAATTACCATAGAAGCACATGAGATGGAAGGGTAATTTGATAAGTGCAGGAAAAGTAGGGTTTTGTGTGTGTGTGTGTGTGTGTGTGTGTGTGTGTGTGTGTATGTCACAGGGATTTTGATGTGTGCAAACATACATATGCACATGGTGTATTCATGACGTGTACATACACAGACAAATCATTCATTCTCAAAGTTTGGGTCTCTATCTAATGTTCACTGAAATGAGCAAAGTGGAGGGCTTATATAAGAAAGAGTCCACTTTTGAAATGAATCATCTTAAGAACACATGAGGCACATGATAACACTTCCAACATCATTTACTGATTGTTGGCCAACTGACCACTAGGCTGAAACGAAGACATCGAAGCATCATACCTAAGAATGGTTTGCGAAAACCCCAGGGGATTGTCTGGGCCCAGTTTGTTCATGCCACCCTTGTCCCAACAAAGCATTAGCACAGCTGGACAAACTGGGACCACTGCGCTTTAGAATATCAGTGGTGCACAGCTATGGTCATTAATGTCTATGCTCAGGCCAGTACTAAGAGGGATTATGGGCCTGTCTCCAGGCCATCTGTGCCCAAATCTGTGTGATCATCATACCAGGCCACCATAGAAAGACCTGCACGTTCTCCCCTCTCAACCATTCCTCGTTTTTCTTCATCTTTCTTGTCTTCTTTGTATTCCATGACCTTTTCCCACCTCTCCATCTACATGTTTTATTGTAATTTGTTATCTCTCCTTTTCTTATACTGGTCTCCTCCTCTGTGTTCCTCTACTGTTTTTTTTTTCTCTCCACTTCATTCCATTGTTCTTGTTTCTCTGGTAACAGAGACATCCCCCTGTCAGTCATTCTCTTTTTCTCCTGGTTTCCCAAAAGTCTGATCTCCTCTGCTGGTCTCTCCATGTTCCTGTCTCTTACACAATACATTTTTTTTTCATTTTTTCTATGCCTCTTCTGCCTCATTTCTTGTTCATCCCTCTCACTGTTTGCTTTAGCGCTTTTCAGTGTCAGTTCTGTGTGATTTGGGTCACACGGGCTCGTGGGAATGTGTCGATGCTAAAATAGGTTTGGTGGGCAGCAGGTTGGTTCCCTCAGTGCTGCGCTCCAGTAGAGTAGAACTAGAAAGCTCTGAAATCAAATATGTCTACCACCACAAAGCATACATTAACTCTTGGTGTGGCAGATACATGACACGACTGATGAGGAACTCAACAAATCAAATCATTAATAATGAAATCATTGACTATGACATACAGACATACATACTGCAATGTCCAGGCTGCTACTGATCATATTCAGTAGGCAAAGTCTGGTCTGTTAGGAATAAATAAAGAAATGAACAAAACATAGATCAACAGATTAAATGTTTTACTTCTCTTGATAAAGTGCAAGCTGAGTAGCCCCCCCCCCCCCCCCCGGACTCCATACTAATAACTGGCTATGAGGAAAAATTGCCTCAAGGAAACACAGTGACATACTTAAAACTACAGGCCAAGCAAAATGGGACAGCTAACTATAAAAGCACAGGTTGACAGTCGCTGGGCTAAACAAAGTCAAACAATCCTCTGAAAAATCAAAGCATATAGTACAAAGCAGGATTTCTTAGTTAGCTGGATAACATTAAGGCCATATTCAAAAAGTCCCAGTGGGAGAAGAGGCAGCAACAATCCTATTGGACAGTCTTGACTTTTGGCTTAATGTTGTCCAGCTAGCACAAAAACTATGTTTCCTCATATGTCCCTCAGGAACCAAAGCAACGCAACAGGCGCTGTATTCAGCTGTTCCAAGAACAGAGGCCTCATAAAACAATTACAGATAACCAAACGATAGCTCGTCCTTCTGGCCTTAATGATGGTAGCCTGAAATAAATAGCCAGAAAAGAAAAACGTAATGCTTGCCATGAGAGTCACACTTGCAGATATCAGGCTTAACCATGATTAATGGCATTAGGCAGCTTTAAATTTATCATTATTGCCCAGAAATGACATCATAATCACCATGGCAGCCAGAGTATGTGTCTAGTGCAGCTGTCCAAACTGACTAGGAGCCAGTGATAATTGTCCCTGATCTCAGGCTAGACAAAACTTTTTTTTTTTTTTTTAACCGGGAGCACAGACAAAAAGAAAGATTTTGAAATGTTCTGATTCTCTGTATAAACGTAAATATGATCCCATGCTTGCGTCAGAGCTCGTGCTAAATCTAAACACTGTAGTTCTGCTAAATAAATCAATAACAGATACCGTTTCACTTTAATCGCAGACAAACTTACACTCAGATGTTTACACAGTAAATATGAGGATATGTAATCTTGGTGTGATTGTGTAATGATAGGGCTGGGACACTCCCAAATACTCAGACATGCTGCACTGTATTTCATTATGTATGTGGTCCTTTATCTGATAACCAATATGTAATTTACAAGTCATAACTACATTTCCAAAACAGACTTCACAATTTGGCTCACTCCTTTCTCTCATTTTAATTCTCTCCCTCTCTCTCTCTCTCTCTCTTTCTCTCTCTCTCTCTCTCTCTCTCTCTATTTATCAATTTAAGGGCTAATACTAATGCTCTAGAAGGTGTTGAGGTTCTTGTGTTGCTGTGTTGGCTCTAACCCATGACACCTGTAAATCTCTGATGGGATTACTCCTAAGAGCAACAGGTCCACCCTGAGCATTCTCAGAGCCATATCTTTGTATGTTTTGCGTATGACTTCATTTGGTTTCAACACAATATAATCTTTATTGGAAAAAGGTGTAAAAAAAGCCACTGTTGCATATTTCACTCTTTCAGATCATTATCACCACACGTTCTGTTAACGAGGGATTCAAATACACCCTGAAAACATCTCACTATGCAAACAACAGCCAAGCATTTCCTGAAAAAATCAAATGAAATGTGATTAGAGGTAATAAGACATAATTACGGGAAGAAAGTAAAACAAACAAATTAATCATGAAAATGAGTGAATCAGTATGAAGGAGATTAATTGTTCATTTTCCAGTCACATGCTATTCTCAACTGGTTGTTCTGGAGGGAAAAATGAGGAAACACTGCCATCTGCTGTATAGTATGAAACACTGCCGATCAGAGGATACACTAATAAAGTGTGTCTGTACAGGGAGACAACAGTTTGTTTAAAAGTCAGTGTTCAGGCACGTCTTCCTCTTCTACATTCAGATCAGTCCTATTTTTGTAACTAACCAATGTCAGCATCCAGAAACTGTTAGGAATAGATAAATAAATAAGTAAAATGTGGATAAATATGTTAAATGTTTTAGTTTTCTTGACAAAGGTTGAGCTGACTATTTTTCCTCCCAGCCCAAGCATATTATAAGCTACGAGGAAAAATAGCTGCAAGGAAACACAGTAACATACTTAAAACGACAGCCCAAGCAAAATGGGACAGCTTGACACTGAAACACGGCTTGACAGTTGCTTGGCTAAACAAAGTCTAGCAATCCTGTGTAAAATGAAGTCTTACTCAAAACAAGATTTTTTAGCTGGATAACATTAAGCCTATACTCAAAAAGGCCCAACGGGAGAAGAGGTAGCAATGTTCTCATTGGACAGTCTCGACTTTTGGCTTAATGTTGTCCAGTGAGCAGAAAAAAAACAATGTTTTTCCTAGTATATCCCTTGGGACTCAAAGCAAAGCAACAGGCACTGTATTCAGCTGTGCTGTTCTAAGAACAGAAAAGGGTAGATTGAGGATAATCAGTTGGAGAGATTAGTTTGAATAGGAATAATATAATGAATGGATTTATTGGTGAGCTTGGCTGGATGCTAGTTATGCCTGTTTACATGGGTCTTTGACTCACATTTCATGGACCAGGTGCCTGGGTCCCTGTACCTGCCCCACCACTGTGCCTTTATTGGTGTTTTTTACCCAGCCGACAAGACCCAAGCGATTGGCCTCTCTCTCTGTGTACTGAGCATGAGCAAACAGACAGGCAGAAAGACATTGGTACATACATACACAGAGACACAGACAGAGATGTGAAATGAGAGGAGGAGGAGAAAGAGGAATTCGTTCAGTGAAATTATCCAAAGCTATTTGTTTGACATTGTTGCATATTAGCCTCTGCAAACTATGAGGAATGCCATATCATACATATATAGAGTGATTTTAAAATGAAAACAGGATAAATACCACCATGCCACAAAACACAGGTTACAACAACAACTTACCATCCGAAAACAGACCCCTGTGTCAAAAAACAAACAATAACAACAACAACAAAAAACAAAACAAAACAACAACAAAAAACAGATTTTGAATTGTGTTGTGCATTAGCCTTCATAATGTCATATATATATATACATATATATATGTATGTATGAATAATTATAAAATATATGTGCTGGATTTTGGATATGTAATAGATAAAAAACAACCACAACATTGCATCTGGCATGTAATGCAATGCATTTAAGTGCAGTCATACTGTAAGAACTGAAATATTAGGGTACATTATTATTTATTTCTCCAGTATGTGCTATATGACAAAGAAACAAATCTCAAAGATTACATAAGCAGTCAAACGTTGGTTGTGTGAAATCAGTAGGCATGTTTATATAGTTATTATAACACAAGATTTCAAATTTGCATTATGGCTGCCAGGTGTTGTGTTGTGTCTAAGTTCCATACACTCTATGGAGTCTCTGAAGGAGACACACTTTGACATTGCTGAAATCTCCTTAAATAAACACTTGTGTACCTACCCTGGACATGTCCAAATATTTCATAATCTACAGAGCACAGGCTGGTGCCACCTGAATCCGTGTTGCCAGACATCGTAAACCGTGCAAATGTACAGTGCTGTATTCTTCAGGGCCTGCAGGCTGTGGATCAAGTTACCACTCGTCTTGGGTTGAGTTGGCTCTGTACTATTTAAAGGGAAACTCGCACCAGTTTATTTCAGTGCAGGAAAAAACAAACAAACAAACGAACAAACAAGCAAAAACAAATAGAGAAAATGTTTGGCTGCAGGGTATGTATACCATGGGGTTTTGTTTTATGGGGCCATTTCAATGATATTTCATTCTCCCACAGCTGCAGTAACGTCATTTTCAAGAGTCTTGATCATTTGTTCAACTCATGCTGCAGGGTTTTGCACTCTATGTCCACTAGAGGGCGAAGGAAGCATTGGAGATTTGTTAACCATTACACTCTGTTTCCACTGCTTAGAACAGTATTTCCTAATCCACATCCAGCATTTCCAGTCTGCCCTGGAGGACTACAAATTTTAGGAATCTCCCTGTTATAACTTACATCAGATTCAACTCGTCAGCAAAGCATAAATACAAAAGTAACATCAAATGTAAATAAATTCAAATTTCATCATCATCGACTTCTTCATCATCATCATCATCATCATCATCATCACCATCTTCATCTTCATCTTCATCTTCTTCACCATCATCATCATCATCATCATCACTGTCATTGTCATTATTACAGTCATTGCCAAGGAACTATTATCACTTACCCTGCTTTGTCTTTTGTTCCTTTTCTGTCTGCGTCTGTCTATTTTTGGCTTATCAAATTGAGCTTCACAAAAGTTTTGAGCTGTGTAATTTGAACAATATACTTCAGTAAACCCAGACTACTGAACCAAGATGTATTTCACAGAAGCAGTGTAAACAGGCTGCTGCTATGGAAAATATCATTCAGCCATATATATCATTCATTAAGCATCTAACACTAAAGCAGAACCGATATTAATTTAAAGAGGAATATACCCACAGGAAAGCCCAAATAGGCATATATTAGTCAGATCAGCACCAAGACAGTCTACCTGGTTGTCTCTCTCTCTCTCTCTCTTACATACACACACACACACACACACACACACAGACCAGTAGTAACAGCAGCACAGATCTTAAAACAGGGATGCTTCTTTTTCAGATCTGTGCTTCACTGTCTAGCTTTTTGGCTTTTTGTGGACGTTCCATAAATGCAGTTAAATGCGTTAATATAAAAAGCCAACCACTTGTCCATAGCAAAATGTTATCATAACACAAGCAGGACTAGAGAGTAATTGTAGTAGAATAATGGGGGAAACTAAATAAAACCATGTTTGAATGGTTTATTTTTTGATGAAAGTGTATTTTGTTGTTATTAGACAACAGGATGCGATTTGGGTGCTAGGCTTTGTTAAATCCGCAGCCTGAGTGTCCTAGTTTTTTTTTTTTGTTTGTTTTGTTTTGTTTTTTTGACCAACACATGCTGGGCACAGTGCCCTGCTTACCCATTAATGTGTTTGAGAAATATTTGGGATGCATGCCACACACATGCAGTGCCATGACACCAAATTAATTAAACTTCACACACACACCAGAGGAAAACAAACACACATATTAAACATCCCAGTCTCTCAGTAACTAGCATGGGAGATTTCTAGAGTTAAATGTGCAACATTTAAGTTAATTTCCTTCTCCTAAAAAAAAAAAAAAAAATTGGAAATAAGGATTTGTCAGCACCAAGTGTAAATAATGGAAGACTGGGCATTGTCACAAAGTTGTTGTGAGTGAAGAGTTTGTTTGCGAATAAGGATGGTGTTGTTGACTGTATGTAACCACTGTTGGAGAGAAAACACCATACAAATGTTATCACATTTAAGATGTGGAGAGCCAGTATTACTTCCACACAAGGGAATACTCAGACAAGTTAAAAATACACAGACCCAGCTAAAGTAAACATAGAGGCACAAAGGGACCAAATTTAACACTGTGACACGCTCCAGCAAACAGAGGTGTGTGCTATGCTTCTCTCTCTCTCTCTCTCTCTCTCTCACACACACACACACACACATATACATACATACAGAGAAGATATGACAGCTGGGAAACCTCACATAAAAACAGTGATGACTCGTCCAGTGGAAATATTTATTCTGCTGTAGCATAACAGTATCCACCCCCCCCCAAGTGTCCTCTTCTTCTGTGTGGCTTTCTGCTTCTCAAACATGACAACAATTTCCCAAACTTGTTAATTTGGGGATTGTTGGAGAGTGATGACATAATCACATTTCTCATGTGTTCACACATGGATGACTTTTGTGTTTGGAAGGCAGCGTCCCTGGGAGTCAGGCAGGGTTTTTAGGTCGCGGTGTTCTCGCAGCGTCTGTGAAAGATGTCGAGTGCTATTCTGTGCCTGGCTGTGGATTGCGCTGATCCCTTAGGCTTCGTCATGCATGCTGCCCAAAAGCCAAACTGAAAGGCCAAGCTCATCTCTATCTGCTGTGTAACGCATCGACTCTGTTTAGTAATATTATCCAGAGAAAATGCCCACACAACCGGTCTTTCCCCAACGCACACATGTGCACGCGCATTCACAGACACGGACATACACACACACACACACACACACACATCCACGCAGGCATAAACAATTTCACCCTTTCATCTAATTCTGGGCAAGCTAGCCAAGTGATAGCAGCTCTGAAAAAAAGAAAAAGAAACAATTATAACAGACAGAGAGAGAAAGAGAAAGACAGACAGAGAGGGGGGGGAGAGAGAGAGAGAGAGAGAGAGAGAGAGAGAGAGAAACTCATACAGTGTAATTGTTCAAAGCTATTTGTTTGGCACCATTGCATACTAGCCTCTGTGAAACAGGAGGAATCCCTTCTCCCATTGTGATGTCACACTATCTTTAGACATGGTAACTGAACATGTAAAACAGGGCGTTCTGAGCATATCCACTCAGGCTCAGAGTGCCTGTTCTCGATTTAAAAAAAAAAAAAATCTATCAATTATGAGGTGCATTTGCTGTAGTGCAGACTGCGGACAAATAATGCATTATTTAGAATATGATATTCATAATTCATTGCTCCCAATATTCCCAAGAGTCTTCACGTACACATTTCCTAGAGAATCTAACAGATATTACCTATGTGTTGTCGACTCAAATCAGATCAACCACACATAAAGTGCAACCATAGGGTAAAATGAAAAATATATGATCTTTCTCAGTGTGTAAACAGAGTAAGTACAATATTACAGCAAATCCAAACACTATTTTTAATGTACATTAGATATCAAGAGTTTCAAATATATCATTAACTAAAGCACACTAACCTGTAGATAGCATACCACAATGAAAATAAGTCTTAAGATTGACTGTGTTATCCTTCTTAAATATTTTATTAATATACAGAGTGTTAATGTACACTGTATTATCATTGAGGTACCAGACAAATTAAATCAATCAATAATTTAAACAAACAATCTGCTCATCATAGCTTTCTGAGTTTAAGAAATAAAAGAAATAAAACTTTTATGTGTTTTATGCTAAATAATTTTTTATGATCTACCTTAAAAAATAAAGTGTGTAATAAAATGTTAGTGGTCTTTTTTTTTTTTTTTAGTAATTCTCTTTTTATGCAGGACTACTAGGCCTCTGTATCACATTTGGCAACATGTGGCTATGGTTTGAAGACTCTTTGTATTGTGAATGCTTGATATAGGGTTGAATTTAGTGTGCTGACCATTGGTATAGCCTACTGCATCCATGTTTGTACTTCCATTAACGATTTCCTTTAACAGCTTCAATCAACACATTGTTTAAATTTCCAGATGTTTAAAACACAAACCGTTAGTTTAACATCTCATTACTGTTATTACTGTTTATTCATTTATTGGATATATTTATTTGAACACGAATGCCTTATATCAATGTGTTGTTCTCAACAGCGTTTAACCGTAGGCCTACTTGAGAAGAAAGATTTGAAAATTTAGCCTTGAATCTCTGTTGGTTAACATGGGCTCACCAGCAGTAACAGAATCAATGACTTACATTGGCAAAACAGCTTGACAGATTACATATTTCATCTTCAGCAGTGCGCGTATGTGTGTGTGTGTGTTTATTATATTTTAAATTATACATGGGAAAGTACAGTAGAAGAGGCAAGCGGTGACAAGCTCTGTGTACACAAATCATGCAACAGTGCAGAAACATAAAAAGTGGTTAAGGTGAGGATTACAATGATTCTCTGTTCTATAAGACTAAACCCAATGCTAACCTGATTCCTGAAAACAATGAGCTATTACAAGACACCAAACCCTTTTTCCTGGCTAAGCAGCAGCATTACAGCCTGTATTTGTGTGCATGTCAGGAAATGTTAACAAGTGAAGGATTAATCTGCTATAGACAAAACAATCAGCAGCTAATACCCAAGAATGAGGGGAAAAACCAACAACAAATTAAACAGAAATGCTACAAATCTCACACAGTCAGACAAGCTTAAATGGGTAGCTAGGTCATTTGGTGTTTATTCATACTAGCTTCAACGGCCTCAGACAATACTGGTCTCACATTATAATAAGCTATTGGTCATTACGTCTCAATTGCACCGCTCGTAAGCAACAACTTGTTTTATAATTTGATCTCTAAATGACATTCAACGAACAAAGTTTGATGAGTTTTGGTAGGAGCTGTGTCATATGTGACCTAAATAATCACCTCAATTTCATGTCCAGAAGCTGGTGACTGATTTGTGACCACTGGCTGCTTCCAATTCACCATTAGGAGCTAAAAATCTCCAGATTAGCCCAGAGTTTACCTCTCCACTGTGTCGCTACAGCAAAGAGACCTCATCAAACAGCACATCAAACACGTTCAGCTTTTGATGGTGCAGAGGCCTCGTGTGTGGTCTGAAAGCACCCCTGCTAGTATGGCCAGACTTCTTTTGTGGGGAGTTTCTGTTACCCTGCTGACCTGCTGTAATCAGGCTCCGTCCCACAACAGAGCGGTGACCATTTCCACTGCAAGCACCACCTTACCTCTAAAGTATTAATAGCATAAACTCAGGCTGACCCCAAAAGCTGAGGCGATTCAGTCTGATTTAGTTTGGCGTAGTAGTGGAGGAATAGCTTTGAGAGCTTTTGTGTACTGCATCAAGGTTTCTTGCAGGAACACCCTGAGGGGGGCAGCAACGCACAGATGTCCGCATGTTCGGCCATATTGCCACAGCATAATGTTTTGACACAACGCTTTCTTTTTCTTTTCATTCATGCAGACGATCCTCTCATTCCTCGAGTGCTATTTGGCTTGAAACTTTGAACTTTTGACAGATCACGCCAGTGTAGGTTAATTCTGGGACAGCATGCTAGACATCGCAGAGACATGTTTGTAATCATGTCCATAGGTGATGTGCATGGCATCAGTAAAGCTGCCTCCAGTAGTTCCTCCATGTGGAGTTCGATGCTTGAGTCATAATCTTGCCAGTTCTTATACCATAAGTAACATACAATGGACAGCTGCTTTACTGGATAGCGTTTATCAGACCAAAGAGCAGCTCTATGTAATTCTGCAGACCCAGAGTATAAAAATATGTAAAACATAAAATAAGATGTTCAAGAGCAAATAATAGCATAAGAAACAACAAATAGATAGCATGAGAAGTACGCTTAAAGCAGAAAGAGAAGCCAGGGCTGAACAGTGAGAATCTCCTTGCTGGAGTGCATGATTAAAGTGGCTGTGGAAAGTGTCAGCCAAGTTCATGTTTTGAGTCTTAATCTAGGAGTTAAACCTTGCTCTAAAATAAGCTTTAATTTCATATTTTGGCAACAGAGGGTTTTTGTTTCAGCTGTAATTGCTTTAATCTGTGCGGCTGGGAACAGAGAGAGAAGGATGGAAATTTTTATTGAGGCTTTGTACAACAACATGAAAATCAATTCAATAAACATCATTACTAGAGCGGAAAGGCCTCCGGTACTGTTGAAAAACAAGAATGATAATATCATACAATCCCTTGACCTGTAGGTTATATCAACCAACATCAAAGCATCAAGTAATGTAATGGAGGACATAACCCTCCACCCCTCACCCCATTGCCAAAAAATTGTTAGAAACATCTAACATTTACTATTTCTTGCCCCAAAAACTAGCTGTATGAAGAACATCACTCATTTGCTGACTAACCTTTCTTTTTGTCAATTCAAAAGACATGAGTGTGAACTGGTAAACTGATGGTAAATATTGCTAAGAGAATAGTTATAACCAAGGCTTGGAGCCACACAAGTAGTCTGAATATCCAAAATCCAAATTATCAGAAGGTTCACCAACCTAAGTGTCTGTCAAAATGAGATTTAAGAAAATTTTCATTCATTTATCAGATCTCTTATCTACAATGATATACAAAATTGTTAATTTAGTCAGTAAAACAACCTAAATGCATAGTCCTATAAAATTTCCCCAAAGCACATGTTTGTAACACAAGGTGAACGATAAGTGCATTCAATGTTTGTTGAAAAGCTAAATGAGAAATCACCACAGTGCTACATAGCCAAATGCAGGAAGTGTGAACGACAACGCAAATACACAATGCACAATGCTAGTGCTAACGCGCAATTACATATTCTATATGTGTGATTTTAAAATATTTTAACTTCAGGGTTATGCAAACTTGGAGAACAGGCCCATTTGAGCTCAGCAGCTTAAGCCCTTCAGGAATCTTATGGATCTGTAGGTTTAAATAAAGCCTACAGTGATTGGTTTGCAACAGAGGGGAGGTCTTTACTATATCAGCTTAGGGTTACAGCATATGTATGTTCTCAAAACACTGTCCAAATACACACAGTGTAAATTACTCTTGACTTTTCATGAAATCCATTTATTGGATATCCGCACGTGGCTTTACATAGCTGAAGATCATTTGAATTTGACACAAAAAAAATAAAATAAATGCAAGCACAAGAATCTGCTAGTTCAAACGCCTTCCATGTGATAAATGATTTCCACTATCTGCATAACAATTTGTCTCATACGCATAATATACTTCATAAACAAACACATTTTACTCATTTTAGTACATAAACACTTTTTTTTTTAAATGCTGTTTTGTAGTGCAGATGAACAATCCTGTGTGTGTGTGTGTGTTTGTATATGTGGTGGAGGGTGGGTACATCGACTAACATCTACATATTTCCAGTTTAATAAGAAAAATCTACTCTGACTAACATAATACATACATAATACATATGACAATGGCTGAACCCTCTGTTATTCCTTCACCATGAGTAGGCATGATTCTTCATTTCCATGTAGCAGCATACTTTTGTGTGGAAAGCTGAGAAATGTGGCTAAAGAAGACGTATTACTATTACTTATTATTACTTATTACTGATGGCTCTGAATTTTGACTCTGACTTTATTTTTATTTTTTATTTATTTATTTATTTGTTGTTGTTGTTGTTGTTGTTTGCTGACAAACTGGTGTGTCATTTTCAGTGCCCCCACGCTCCCCGAAAATAAACAGCTTCAAAAAATAGAAAAGAAACTTTGGAAACTACAAAAGACTAAAAACGACAACGCTGAATATTCACGCTTTCATTCAGTTTCTTCATTCATCAGCTTCCCCAGCTGTGTCACCATGCAGCGGCACGTCGTTGTGTGAGCTGGGTTTTGCAGGACACGCGAGAATTGACAATGCAGCCATGAATGAATAACGTTTATCACACCAACGCGATCAAACAGCACGCTTCTGTACAAACACAAATCCAGTTGCCCGGTACAGTAAACATAAATAACAGAAACAAGTCAAGAATTGTCCACGATCAATAGGGGGCGGTGCGCGAACGCACATTCGTACGCGTGGATGCGAGAATTCTCTCTCTCTCTCTCTCTCTCTAACACACGCGCGCGCGCACACACACACACACACACACACACACACACACACTTTAGCCGTGAGTGTACGTAGCCCATGGTACGTTCACTCGGGGGGAAATGTATTTAATTTGATTAAAATAAATTACAGGTCGATACTCTATTGATGTTACACGGGATAAAACTGTTTTGACACGGTAAGATCTATTGACAGTTGAAAAATCAGCAAGTAACACGCTCCTCCCCCTTAGTGATGTAGTGATAAGACGGAACCTCCTTAATTACTAATTTCTGAATCTCAGACCGAGCGTCTCTCTGTGCTACAAGTTCCTTCATGCATGCAATGCCCTGATCCGATCGCCTCTGACCCTCTATTTTTAAAGGAAAAAAAAAACAAAACCCAAGGTTTATTGTGACTGCCCGGGATGGGAGATCAGAAAGAGCCGACAATGGTACACAGATCCACTTCGTTTAGTATCAAGAGTCTATTGCTTCCATCTAAAAGTGACAAACAGGACTCAGGGCTCCCAGAGAAAAACATACTTCCTTCGGGGTCAGATTCTGAAAAATCTGTTGATCCGGTCGAAATGGAGTCTCCTCCGCTAGAAGCAGAGAAACCGAAAGAGCCAGAGGACGGAGAGGACCGCGCGACTGAGCCCAGCAAAAACGGAAAATTCGACAAACCGCCGTTCAGCTACAATGCGCTGATCATGATGGCTATTAGACAAAGCCCGGAGAAGAGACTGACGCTAAATGGAATCTACGAGTTTATTATGAAGAACTTTCCATATTACCGGGAACACAAGCAAGGGTGGCAAAATTCTATCCGTCACAACCTAAGTCTCAATAAATGTTTTGTGAAAGTGCCAAGACACTACGACGACCCAGGGAAGGGGAATTACTGGATGTTAGATCCCTCAAGTGATGATGTCTTCATCGGTGGAACCACAGGAAAACTTCGGAGGCGTTCGGCTACTTCCAGAGGCAAACTGGCGATGAAGCGCGGGCTTCGGTTTGCGCCTCTTGGGTTGGGAATAAATGACAGGGCAAACAACCCTCTCTATTGGCAGATTTCTCCATTTTTATCTTTACATCATCCACATTACAATGGCACTTCGTCCGGATTTCTGAATCAAGGGCATGCGTATGGTTCCTTGCTCCCCGGAGTGGACCAACTGGGTAATGGAGACCTAACACGACCCATTCTTGGAAGTTCTGCTGGTGCCCTAGGGTTGACGAACAGTTACGGGATGAACACGTCTCCCGTTGGTTTACTATCAGGACAGCCGAGCTACTTTGTTTCAGGAAGCCAGCCGCCACCACCTATCCAGCAGAGCGCGCCTGGCTTTGGTGTGCCGGCTAGCTCTCCACAGTCGCTGCTTTCAGACACGCTTAGAACAACGTTACCGTCTTTTTCACCTGGAGTGTCGAGTGGATTCCCAGGAGTTTTGTCCCATCAAAAAAGAGTTACTCCAAATTCCCTCATAAACTAACAGTATTAAAAAGAGAGGGGGGGAATGATGAAACTGTCAACAGTTAAAGTGTTAGATAATAGAGGAGTGCTCTTCAACTTCTGGCCATATTCATGTATCAAGTTCGCCGATTTTTTTTCCTTTTTTGTGTGTCATACATCTGAAGGGACAAACTCTATTACCGTTAGGGTATAAACTGTATCTAGATTTGCCAAAGGCAACCCATACAATATATCGCTGACTATTTATATCCTGTTTAAAGAATTACAATGCTTTCAAGTCAATTAATTTAAGTTTTATATTTATTGTAAAATGTATTTAAATTTTTAATGTCATTCTATCCACCAGTATTGAGTAACATAGAAGAATATAAATTATTCATGTAAATATCAATTGTTAATTTTTGATGTCTTTTCGTGGAAAAGCGCCTTAAGACAAATCAGGGTGAGCTACAGAAAAGGAGAAAAAAGAAGCCTACAAGTCATCTGAATCTTCTCAGGTCCCGGGCATAGCCTGCAGACTGTAAATACCTACTACTGTATGTTAATAGCCAATGGTATGCAACTCATTTTGGACAGACAGAGTTTTCTACCTGTTATTTATTAATTTGATTACATTACCGTTAAATACTCTGCATCACGAAACGCTGCGTCTGATAAAAGGGCGCGTGAAGCCAGTGGCATTATGGATGCACTTATAGTAGCATGCTCAGTACAAAAGCATTATGCATCCGTTGTTTTCAGTATTACCATAACATCTAGTTTATGTTACTGTCGAGGTTTGTGGCATGAAGAAAACCCAATCAATGTCTGTAATCCGACCAGGAGAAATCACGACTTCGACCCAGAGCTCGTGAAGCATGCGAACACAAAATTTCTGGTTTGATCTTTAGGTCAATCTAAAAGGGTCTCGTATCGAAAACTCCCTCTCTGAAGCACTTACATTAAAAAAAAAAAAAGCAAAACAGAAATCATGTTAAATTAATTCAAGCAGGATAAGAATCGTTTGCATGGATTTAAAAAACATCTTTATTTATTTCACAGGACCGCAATTTTGTGCGTCTACAGTTTATATGTAAAATGTTACTTCAGAATTTTGCACTTTTATTTAGATAGATTTCTCAGTGTATATCTATAATTTTTTGTTTGTTTGGTTTGTTTTGTTTGTTTGTTTTGCTGTACGTTTTGAAACTACTATCTTGCTTAAATAATATGTTTGGCAATATTAAAACATTTCATTTGTCAAGAAGGATCATTCTAATAAGTATTTATTTCCGTAAACCCGACTAAAGCGAACTGAAGCGACTATGCAGGCCTAGTCATGAACGAGCACCGCTTTAAGGCTCTATTCTGTAGAGTGTCTTTTAATTCAATAGTTCTCTCTATTTCTCAAACTTAAACAGATCAAAACTGTGGGATTATTAAGTAAAGCAAAAGTATTCGACCACCAGAAGCACCATGCCATAGTAAACCTCGTATTTAGTCACTGCCAATAATTTAAACGAGGCCACATTGTTCTCTTTCTTGGCTAATCACTCAGTTGGTTACGTCAGACTCCGACAGTTAGACTGTTGAAAAATGATTAGCGGTCGCAAATCTATTAACCTTATTATTAGCATCGTTGGTAGCCAACAGACTAACACAGCTTTTCAAACCAAATAAAACACAAGAGGAAACTCACCACCAACTGTGCAAATGCTGTTTTAGCATACAGGCCAACATCTAGTCGAGAGCACTTTTCAAGGTTGATACGTGAGATCTGATTTCATCCAAGATATGACGCACCAGTTCTTTGCACATAGGAGATCTTCAAATGTAATGTTCCTATTTTGCAATAATATGAATGTGTTCATTTTGAACTGTAAAGAAAACAGGTAGCCTAACAAATATAGCTAACCGTATTGATTGTTAGCATAAATTGTTCGTAAACAAGAGTATCCTGTAGCATTTAATAGGCCTATGGCCTTTGTTACTTTTATCGCTACGTTGTTGCCTCCCTATTATTTTTAAGCGTCCCCGCAAAGCACAGTCGCACCAGAACAATTATCCTATTAGGCCTACAGTTACTTGAGCAGAGCAATATCCTAAATACGCCCCACGACTGAGAACCTTACGAGGACGTTACGATTTAAGGCCTGTCTGACCAGGGACAAAGCTCATCGAGCTAACCTCACATCGCATGGCTGAAAACCATGACCAAAACAAAGGCAGGAGAAGCCTACACGGAGCCCATTCGCTGACGTTATAGTTAGAGGCAGAGAAAAAAACCCGTTACTTTTCTTCCAAATGCAGCCCGTAAAGTATCTGTCTGTCTATCTATCTATCTATCTATCTATCTATCTATCTATCTATCTATCTATCTATCTATCTATCTATCTATCTATCTTTTGCTACATAGTTTGGAACGTTACTCCATTAATTCGGAAACACACTTAAGTTAATCAGTATTTTCTCAAAGACAAGCTCACAGCGACTGGAGTATAAAGATAATCAATAAAAAAGTATAGTCAAAGAGCCTAAGAACATGTTGATGCAGTCTGAAGGTAGCTTAAGCCTAGAGCAAATTCCTTCATCATCTCTGCACTAAAGCTTCTACATAAATGAGTATACGAATAAATGAATAACTGGAGGGCACTGCGTTACGATTACTGATTGAGGACATGGTCCCAGCAGAAATGTATTTAATTTCTATCATGGCAACGCTGAAAACCAGAGAATAAATCCAACGAAAATAAAATGCAAATATATTAACTTCAGGTTCACCAGAACTGTTTAGTGGCATAGCTGGTTTACATAAAAACTACAAATCTGTGGTAAACTGCAATGCTTTCTAAAATGTAAGCCTATTCAAAATAATAGTTAGTAATAGGCGTTAATAAAGCGATACATCATCGTGAAAAAAACAGTATTGTTTCAAGAAATTAAACATTAAAAAAATACCTAAATATTCAGACCCAGGGGCAATATTTTATGTAACTTTCTTCCTGTTTCTCTTTGGTATTTTAAAGAATTCTACCGGCGGTGATGTGTAATGAAAATATTGTCCTCACGTTAAAAATAATATTGGCTAACACGAAATCTAACACACACCCCGTGTAAGTGTGACGTAGATGTAAACTAAAACAGCAGACTTTGCTTATTGTTTTTATAGCAATTTATTTCTATTTTTATCGTATAATTTTTCAATGGTACGAAAAGTGAATGCATTTAATACAGGCCGCTGAAGGAGTGCTGTGCGCAAACGTCGAAAATATGGCATACACCAATCACAAAAAACACAAAGGCCTAGTTACAGTCTGCAGAAATAGACCTGTCTACCCAACAATACGATGGGTGTCAACTGTTGTACCTCGGGTAACAGTGCCATTTTATCCATTTAGAGTACTTTAACCAGTGTCACATCCACTTTAACTTAAAAATGTGTCAGTTTGACTGTCAATTCTTGACTCACAAGGAACTAAAAGAATGCAGAACCATAGTAAAATAAAACAGAAACGCACTTAGTAAGAGACCATGGGGTTACTCTAGAGCAGGAACAATCAGCAGTCAGACCAAATCCCAGATGTTCTGCTAAAATAAGCCTGTTTTGATTAGGCGAGAAAGGGATAGAAACGAAGAGGTAGCCTGGGTCATGCACCTGACCCTCAAAGATGAGTCGCTGCAACACCATGGGCCTCTTTGAAATGAAAGTTATACTAAAGTTCAGAACAGCTACAGGCGTGCGTCAAGGTGCCAAGGTCTTTCGATGTCATTAACTATTAAAACAGTTCCCTGAAATCCATCAAACACTAACAGCTAGTAACTAACGATACTGGTAGAATATGTATCATTTCGTCAACGTTAGCTTACGTAATCATTAACAACTGCTATCACTTAATCGAAGACTGGCATATATAAGAAATCGCAGAAATCGAAAAACGGTGTACTTAAATATAATGTCTATTCTTGAATTTCGTTGCAACTGAGAAATTTTAACGTCACTCATAAAAGTCTTGAACGTCCTCCAAGAGCGGAATCAGAGCGACACAAACAAACAAACAAACAAAGGGTGGCTTACAAATCAAATCCACTTTTGGTGGGGCAGAATTATATAAACAGCACTTCTTGGTTTAAAATATCTCAGCAGTTCACAGGTTCTACACGAGCAAACAGACAAACATAACTGAATAGCACAAACCAAAACAGTACAAAGAAACAATAAAACAAACTTTAGAGGGTATTTTGCATTATTTGGGTTAAACGTCCATATAACAACGTTCAGAATTGTAAAACATGAGCAAAAGAACATGAAATTTAATGTTTCAGTTAATCCAAAACGACAGAAATCCTCGAGGCACCACACACTGCGCTAAGTTATGGATTAAGTTTCATATCTGCAACACATGGCAGTCAAACTGGACAAATATTTTTAATCTATTCAGAGTATGACTGTTGGTTTGATGGTCAGCAATAAACAGAGAGGGCCACAAATCTCATCTGAAACACTTAGCCTATTTATTGTCTTTGTCAACTTTGCGAAGAAATTATAAGATCTGTTTCAACTTTATCCCCACATTTTGGTGGTTTGCATCGACCCAGACATTCCACGGTAGAACTTTTCTTAAAACGACTTGACACCAACGGATGAGCGTAGCTCTTGGCGTAGGCGCGTAGCCAACGGACTGGCCTGGCTGGCCTAGGCCCGCCCAAAAGATGCACAAGCCCCCCGAGTGATGATGGAATTATTTAATACTAGCATTATTTAATACTAAAGAATAATACATTATTGTTTGTTAAATTGGTTGATAATGTAACTAAAATGTCATCACAAGCGCTCCTGAAATAAAGAAAATGTGTTCTAATTTTTTATTTGTATAATGCCTTATGGGTTTGACTGACATCTGTATTAGCCAATTAACCAGTTTGGTTTTGACTTCACAGTTCCAGCGATGTAAACCTCCAACAGGAGACAGCAGCTGGTTTTCCACCAAACATATTCGCATATTTTAAGCGCATTCATGAAAATTCGGCTGAGGAAATGTCTGTGCGTATTTCCATCAACTGTGTTATGCGGAATTAAAACTGTCCACTCTCCTTATCGCGGGAGGAGTTGTGGCCAGCTATGGGTTTAAAACTTGTCTAGGCCAACTTTAACGGAAATACGTGATAAAATCGCAACAAACCCCTTGTTGATACAACCCGTTTCCATCAACCAGTATCATTTTACCCTAGTCACCTTTTTCCCGCGAATAAATGTCTTATGCAACTTAAAAGAGTTGATGCGAAGTAAAAGCGTTAATTTGCATTAAATAGTTGGATTGAAACCCAGCATTATATTGTGCGTTTGTTGTGACAGGGCATGCGTTTTACGCTACTTTTGGTTAAAGTGTGCTTAATAAAAATGCGTCAGTATTTTGAGGTTTACTACATATTCCGTTTCAATGCAAACATAGAACGCAAGATTGGACTGGCTTGGTCACTGAGTAACAGTTGGGATACGGGGTGTCTGACCTGTTATTCAGTCGTGCCCGCTCACTTTTACCGAGGCCCATCCGAAAATAAATTGCTGACTACGCCACTGTCTTGGCGGAATATGAAAGTGGAACGTGCATATTCACGCATACAAGTAACTGTTGCTCAAATATCCAGTTCAGATAAATTAAGCCTAGCCATGTTTGAGGGCAATGACCCATTCAGATTATTCGTAACTAAGGGAAGGTAAGGTGCGAAGAGTAAGAACATTAATGCCCTTATCGTAATGTTGTTACTGTCATAAGTGCTAGAACAATGCATACGAACACTCCTATTTCTGCTACCCGGGTACTGTTTCTACGAATGTCATTAGTCTTCGTTGTAACAGAAACACCAGTATAAATTGCTGTACTTTTTCCGGGGAATTCCAGTTAAAAAAAATCTGATGGTCTGACGTCCTGCAATATCAAAATATCACAATACCAATCGACCTGGGCTGGATGTTGCTTATGTTATTTAGCCAACCAAAGGGTATATATACATAACACATACGCGCGCGCGCGCGTGTGTGTGTGCTTGTGTGTGTATGTGTGTGTATATATATATATATATATATATCATTTATATATATACATATATGCATGCATGTATGTATATAGGTCGAGCAACAGGTCGAAGTTAAAGGGAAGGGCAGAGGTCTAGAAATATATATATATATTTTTTTTTACATTTTCAAAAATGTAGGAGGAGAATTTTTATCCTAAGACTGATTACTGAGTGGCCTTCGAAGGCAATTTAAACTTTCTCATCGAGGACCATTTTCCTGTATTACTGTCTTTCGCCTTTGAGGTAATACTTTGACAGATGTTTCACGTAAGATTTACAGGGGCGACATAACTTGCTCCAGACATAACTTGTCCAGCAAAGCTGAGAAAGACGAGTTTACTTATTTGTGTGGAGACTTGAAGGTTTAAGGTTTGTGCAGGCTTTATCAGGACCGTAAGCCGTGAAAAAAAGACGCATATTTTGTGTGAAGAGAGCTCTTTCCGGTTGTTCTAATTCCTTGCTCATTCGTGATTTCTTAGGGGGACATCAGAAATTATTGAATAGAAAAAGGTCCAACGGCGAAAATCAGCCTCTAGTTGCCAACAATTTCGCCCAGGTCATGACACACCATTTAAGGGAATGACAAGGCTTTTAAAATCAAGCAGGGCAGTATCTGAAACACATCTGAGGCACAGCTTAAGAATTGTCAGCCTCATCAAAATAGTAAATAATAAATGAATAGAAAATACTAAATCGTAAATAATATGATTTTTGAGCTTAAATTTCTTTCGAAAGACAATACCACAAATTTTGTTTTCAATTTTTACCACAATACCACAAATTTTTTGTTTTCATATGCAAAACGCTTAGACCACAAGATTTTAGCCGAGTCGTCACAAGAGACAATTAGTAAAACAAATTTGAAGTTTCATGGAATCATGATGTAACGAATATTGATTCAATGAGATCCATTTCAGAGTATTTTGACAAGGCACAGTTGAGAAAACTTCTCAAGCATTTGATAAGTTTACGTGAAGTAGCCTATACAGAGCGGCGATAGAGAGATGATCAGCGCCTACCTAAATACCAAATGTGCTTCTTAATGTTTACCTTTGTAAACGATAAAAGTATGTCACTGCTTTGGCAAGTCTTTAAAAAAAATTGGTAACGTTTACAGAGTAATTGCAGTTTGAAACACCTGCTTGAACAAAACCACCCTCTCAGCTAGGCACGATTTATCTGTTACATTACAATGCATAATGTCGATGCACCCTTTCCTCAGTAGTTTACTTCTTCATCCGACCACATAAATTTTGGGTATAAGAAACCATCTCAGCGTGTATATCAACCTCAGAAAAGTGGATGGACTACGCGGACACCAAAAACACGTGTCTGGGAAAGGACTGTAACACCTTAAGACTTTCCACATGAGCGAATAAGTCAGAAGCCAAGAGCCAGTGAGCTGTTTCATGTCACTGGCTAATTATTATGGTACACCTCTCAGAAATACACCTGAAAAAAAATTCTCCTTTCAAAGGTGTGTTGGCCTCTATTAAGCACATGCTCATTACAGTGAATCACTTTAGTGTAATACCATCAGTGAAAGAGTGACTATAAGTCATGTGTCTCTCAAAGTATTGGAAACTTTCTTTGAATAGATTGCGGGAGAGTGGGTCTGTCCTCCCTCTCCTCTTTCCCAAACTCCCCAAACACAGACACACACACACACACACACACACACACACATACACACACACACACAGAAAACATCTTTAATCCTCAATGATCATTCACCGATCATGATCATGAAGCTTACTCTGGTCAGTGATGACAAACTAGACTCTCTTTCATCAGCACTGAATCTTGTTTATTCAAAAGTCTGGTGGCAGTGCACCTATAGCATTTCAAGATAAAGAATGGTAGACTACTCTCTATACCCTAACCTCAGTGAATCTGTACAGCTGTACAGTTGATCTGGTAGATATTCACAGTCATCATGCGGCTAAGTGACTTCAGAGCAAACACCATCAAACTTCATATGAAAACACTGGTTGCCTGCTCGTGACTAAAGCCCAACTATCACGTGAAAGTGAAGACTGCAATTTTAGAGTCAAAGCCTACAAAACATGAAAAAACACTTCCACAGCTACACATCCAGAGCTACAAAACAATAGCATTTGGAGACTCAGTTTTAGGGGGGACACACTCCAAAACAGAGAAAAATGATACAGTGGGAAGCAGGTTATCATGTTAAAGTTATGGGTTTCACAGAACACATACCTGCATATGAACAAAAGGAAGACTGAGAAATCCTATGACTCGCACAAATGAACAGCAGCAACAGGAGCAGAATAAGAGGTGAGTGCTGATCTAAACTTATCATGTGTGAGGATATTCTGTGCGTAATATGAGCTTTGTGTGTGTATGTGTGTGTTTGCATGTATTTGTAATACTCATTGCTATAAGAAGCCTGTAGGAGTTTGTGTATTGTGGTTCCATGTGTATTGCACATTTATGGTTGTTGCTGAAATTATTTCATTTTAGGATCTTTAAAAATGCTCAGAAAACTATGCTTGAATATTAAAGCAAGTAAGAAGGAGAGAAAGAAAGAAAGAGAGAAAGAAAGAAAGAAAGAAAGACAGAAAGCTGTTCATCATGCAGCAAATCTAAATATACATGAAATTTGCATGGGATTAAATAGAGAGACAGATTTATGAATGTGTAAGAACATTGTATCACATGTCGATCATAAATAATTTGCATCAGCAAGAAAATAGTTTGGAAATAAGTGTATTGACAGCTAGTATTAAACTGTAAAGATAATTTTATGGTTTGGTTTTTATATATATATATATATATATATATATATATATATATATATATATATATATATGTAGTCATTTTATTATGCAGAAATTTATTAGAAAGGTTTGGCCACAAACACATGTTCTTGCAGAAATAATATATTTATTAATACACTTAATCATAATTTATTGAGTAATGATCACTTTTGTGGCATTCCTTTGTGAAATTCAATGATGCAAAATTAAAATGTGATCAATTTCCACCTGAAAGCTACAGAAAAATAATAAAATTAAGAATTTTATGTAACACAAAATTTTCATGTCAAGTCAAGTCAATTTTATTTATATAGCACATTTAAAAACAACAGGAGATGACCCGAAGTGCTTTATTCACTCAGTTACTCATGAGCGAATAACCGAAAGTCCATTGAGTGTCAATTTTTTTAATAGAAATAGTTCTTCCAAACATCTACAAAAACATGTTCGTAATGTTTATAGCATGTCACATGATGCTGAAAATAAACTCAATATCTGCAGTGATTTTGAAAACTGGTACTGCTAATTTCAAATTCAAATTATTTTACAGACGGTATTTAATCAAATTGAATAAACAACATCAGGATTGCCAGAATATCACAGACCACACAAAAGCAGTGGCACAACAGTGGTATTAACACCTTACATTTTTTTTCTAGACTATTGGATGGTTGTCACTATGGCTCCATGCCAGATTTGACAACACTATAAAGCGCTACTGTCAACTGATAAGCTTGTCCGGCATAGAAGTATGGGTATAAATTTTTTTACTTATTCTATAAGAAACCACAGTCTACGAATGCTTTACATTTTTTCTTATATTATTATTTTTTTATTCAGATAAAGGCTTTGTACGTTTTTGACGAATACTAGGAAATCATCCGAATTACACAAGAAATGCCGAACAGCTTAGAAGAAGCCTGCCACCATTTTGGTATAATCCTTTTACACTTTGGTTTGAGGTCAATGGTCGACATGTTAAACAAGGGGCCTCTTTCACACCCAAATGTAGAGATCACGCCATTTTTAGTCCCCTGCATGGCTTCCGCCCTCTTTTTTCCCCTTCTTTGTTTCTCAAACACCATCGCCAAACAGAAAACAAGAAGGTTAAACTCGAGCAAAAACATTGATATCACTCAACCAACCCCCTCGGAATTTCATGACGAATCACAGGCCCTAGTCAGCCGTTCTCTGTGGGAGAGCATAGCTCACCAAGGCTGGAAAAATGACCTTCCCTAAACACGCAAGGATGCAACAGAGGTAGTGCGCATGCTCAGTAGCATCTGCAGTGTTTCGTGACAGCACTAATAGTCTGCATGGATCACTGGCACGAAGAGTCAGTTCTAATTACGATTATCTCAGTCTTCCACTGGCTCTATTTTCAGAATCCCATCTGAGTGGTTTTCAGAGATGCCAACAATGCTGAGGCCACGCCCACAGCGCCCTGTCCATTTGGTTGCAGTGTTTACGGGAACAAAGAACGGCTGATACGTTCTATTCCTTCCAATCATTTCATAATTTATTATGTATGCATGCTTTCATTTTCTTCTCCTCTTTAACCCACACCATCTGTTTTTAAGTTTATGTTAAACTTGGCTGAGAAAATTGCCAGAATTAACACAAGTGACCTCGGCGAAATACATGTTTCCAACAGCCGAAGGTAGGCCTCTTTACACTCAGTAGTACTGCTATAATTTTAAATATGATTCAAGAATAACAACATAGGTAGCAATGCTGGCCTTAATCTATTTGGTTATTCTCAAATCATGATAACGATTAACAAATCATTATGCCAGGAGATATTTAGCATTAGCTTTACTTGGAGTAGCGATTAAAGATTTGTTCACGATTTTTGCCCAGCCTTTTCCCCCAAACAACGTAACGCAGAAGATAAAACACAACCTTGAGCAAGTTACATATGGGGCCACATAAGTGTGTCAGTTAATGACTAGTATGTCATACAAAGAAGATTTTTTAAACAATTTGATCACAGCTACATCCTTGAACAAAATTTCGCACCACAACAGACTCTTATGTACTCACCAAAAAAGATAACAGTGCTGAGAGAGATATCTTTCCTCTTTATGAACACTGTTTTGTTGTCTCCTTCTTTTTTCCCCCCATTTCAAGGGGGTGTTATTAGTGCAGGGGTGGGGTGGGGTAGGGTGGGGGGGTGAATGCTAAAGTTGCTTCTTCTCACTAAATTGTGGGGAAAAGAAGCGAGGGTTGAAGACCTTTGTCGTGGGTTAAGGTTAGGTGAAGATCACAGGTTCTGACACTGAGACAAAACTCTTCAGACAGATAGAGAATTTTCGAGCAAAATTATTCAACCATTTTTTTTATAACCACAAGAACACTGAGGTAGGGAAAAGGCTAGTTTTTTTTTTCTTCTCTTTTACAGTTTTTGCAGTAAACTTCTAAAATCACAAACACAGCACATATAAATTACAATAAATAAAACTGAAACAATCTGTGTTATTGAACACCGGAAACACTTCTATTATCTGTGTATTTTCTGATCTTATTGCCCCAGGTTATATTCCGACATCCACAAATGCTCTGGTGCCTAAATTTATCTGTAATCCACATGTCTGAGAGCATTTCCCAAACTAAGACAAAGTATTGTTATGTAAACCCAAGCCAGTTTTGCTTTTTGGCTTATCAAAAATGCGTATTTGGCTGCATCAAAACATTTCTACGATAAAATGAGATTGTCAGACTGGCATATGCCCTATGGTCACAATTTTCTATTATATTAAATTTTTCTCATAAATTGTATGTATCTTTATTTGTATTTAGCTAATAAATTGTACCTCACAGCGGTGTCTGATGGTAAATAAAAACTGAAATTGTGAACAGTTGCCCGATAATGATAGGTTTAGAAAAAAAAAACAGGAATCTTAATAGTTCATTTATATGTGTACCAAATACAGCATCATCCCCACGTAAATAGCACAAGACTCACAAGCTTCCATTTATGGTGTGATCCAGCAACTGCGTATTTGAAAAGGCACTATATCTGTCCACAGAGGAGTAGTGCTCGGTCCTTAAGATTTATGCCATAGAGCCTCAATTCACCACATTCATCATGCGAGAGTTCAGAACAATAAAATCAGTCATCGTGGCCAATGAGCTAAACATATTTCAGTCAAAAATCAGCAAATCTATTAAAAAAAAAAACAGTACAAGAGTGAATGCGGCACCTAACAGTTTTAATTTCCACACTTTAAAATTCATGACCTGTTTACAAAATAATATTTCAAAAAGTATAATTTATTAAAACTGCAATAATCAAATGTGTATAAATACGCGTATAATTTTTTTCCAAAGGAAAAAAAAAATACGACCTGTAATTTTTATAGCATTTTCATCAAAATTTAAAACTGTATAAATTGATAAAATATAAAACATTTATGTGAGAAAAAAAAAGACCGCATCTCTGATATCAGAACATTTCATAATGCCCTAATATTCCTTGTCATATTTTTTTTTTCAAAAAGAACCCCTTATTTCCCTGGATCTGTCTGCAGAAGACTTTCAGTCACAGTAACAAATTTCAGTCATTTCTGTGGACACACTGATTTTTTCATTTGTTCACAACACAACAAGACACAATTCTGAGCACAAAATCGAGAAGTCTTCGAAGTCATCTCAAATGAACTGTTTATAGATTTGTCTAGGTTAATGATTAATCCTTTGACGCATTTATAAAGAAAGTTGAGATCTCCTTGTTAAACACACTTTAAACTAAAATAAACCTGAAACTTAGACTTGCAATAATTTATTGTGGTAGTGTGTCATGACATTGTGATCCATAACACTGAAAATTCCTATCTGTCTGTAAATGGACCAGAGCATAATAAATTGAACTTAATTAGTTATGTTTTGGCATTTTTTTTATCACTATGGTGTTTTGATGTATAGCTGGCATGCCGAATCCCAAAATGAAGCAATTTGTGCAAAATGATCAGTACATTGTAGCTCAACAAGAAAATCGATAAATATTTTTTATTTTATTTTTATTAATTCATTATAAAATCTTAACTAACTTTTGTTGAAGTTTACCTGAATAAATTAATAATAAATGAATGCATTTCCATGCTTCTTTTCACAGAAGACAATAATGTGATGGACTGAAATCTATGTTTAAGGGTTGGTTCAATGAAATAACCATAATACTGTAGTGTAAAATATAACAGCAAGATAAAAAATGAAATGCTACACTACTGTTTGAAAAAGTGCTGACACTTTTTCCATCTGACAAAATTATCATTTGGTTGTACAAGAGGGGTTTCAGCTAAATGGCTGGATTCAGTCGCAGGAATGATCATGAACTGCTGGAATGTAAAATATAACCAACTTCCAGCCCATACTTTGCAACTTTTTCTCACGGTAAAATGACAACTGTTTTTTTTGTGTGCCATCACCATGTGCTAGCAGTCATGGGAACTTAAGGCACTGCAGCTAATGTCTAATGATTTAAAGTTAAAGTTGTGCAATTGACCTTAAATGTTCTGCTAGAGGCTAACAGAGATAGAATGAGACTGAACATGACGAAATGCATATCGTAGATATTTCCATTTCCTCGCACTCATACTCAGTTTCTTTGGCAAGACCATTCATGCCATGCATTGGCCACATTCAAGTGAGAAAACCCATCTCAGCTGTTTCTAACATGATCAAACACATCTGATTCAATATGATGGGTACACAAAATCAAAACAAAACTGGCCCAGACGCCATTATTACACAAAGAACTGGCTACTGCATGAAATATCAGGATGGGTTGTTCTTGAACTTGAGCCTGTTTCTAACATAGCTGTAACAAAGCACAATGCAAAATTAATGTTGTATTCCCATCACACTTTGACTGAACTGTGTAGTGTCATGGTTTTAGCAGCACAATGGCACGTTAGAGTAAGTATGGGGATTGAATTTGGGCCAGGGTGCAGGTAAAGAACTGGGCACTCTCATCACAGTGCCACAGTAGCATGTCGAGTCTGGTCCTAATGACCAAGTCCTCCCTGTGTGCCTGATGACTTGTGAATTAATTGGGGTAACGACAGGGGCGTATCTCTCTGACTGCCCTAAGCCGGAGAGAGGGTGAAGAGGTTAAGCAAACAGCCATGGTCTATGACAGTAATCCCACCTCCCTGCCTGAGCATTCTGCGTCAAGGCGAAGTTGTGGCTCCCCCCATCTTAAAGAATTTAAAGCCACAGAGCATGTGAGGCAATTTGCTTTGATTGAAGAGGAACTGTTTTTCTAAGGAAGCAGAGTGTTAGTGTTGCACTACATTAGTCGCTTACAGCAGTTTAACTAGATCAACGCCATCCCCCCTCTAAGTGCAAATATGTTTACTTTCTGTTTGGTGCAAATATAGGCATCAGAACATGTTTAGTTTTGCACTTAAATTGATTATAGTCCTGAGATTTCAAAACTAAGTCTGAATGAACACATCTAGGGGGGAAATGATTTGGTTGCTTTTCGTCCCAGACCTAAAACATTTTGTGTATTTATTCACATCTACAAACTATCTTTAAAATGAAAATTTAAAAAATGTCACAAGGTAAACCAAAATGAGCGTCAAATTGGAGAGACTAGACACATACTTTTATGCTTTTGTTTTTAGAATCACTTTTAAAACATTTTAAGGCGTCTAAGCTCCTTCCAAAAGCACGCAACTAACTGCTAATAGGGATATACTTTGACCTATACCAGTTGTGTTAAGATGACCTTTCTGGATTACTAACCCTCCAGTTCAGAAGAAGCGTGAAAGTGGCCCTAAACTCAACATAATGGGAAGGAAATGCTATTCAGGTCCTCTTAACACTTCAGACAAAGAACCCTACAAGTGTTCAGTCTGCCATTTGAGTCTCCATAGTAAAGACTGATCCTAGAGATCATGATGTTCTTGATCAGCAAGGAACTCTCAGTGAGACGTATTTCCTTTAATTAACCCTCTCTTGACCCTGTTTCACTTGAGCTTTTCTGACGGACAAACTCCTCTGCTCATATTTTTTCCCCGTAAAAATTGATAAATGTGTTGTATAATTGAGAAATGAAAGTCTTTGTTTCATTGGCTCATTGATTCATTCATTCTAAATTCTGATGGTTAAAGTTTTACCTACTTGCTCTACTTGCTTTCAGACATGTTTTATTCATCTGGAAAAGCAATGATATTTTCCCACTGGGAAAAAAAATCAAAGATTTTAACCAACTGAGGATGAAGAAGAAGAAGTAGAAGAAGAAGAAGAAGAAGAAGAAGAAGAAGAAGAAGAAGATGGAGATGTTGATATTGTTGTTGTTGTTGATCCTGATTCTTCACTCTGTATTCTTCCCTTTCCATGTATTTATTATTTTCTGAAAAATATAATTTTACTATGGGACTCTGCTTTTGTCTCATTAAAAAAAACTTGTCTAGCAAGACATTAAAACCTTCCCTAAAATATTCTTCTGGATTTTGAACGAGCAAAACAGAATGGTGATTGCAGTAATTATTTTACTCTAAATTATTAACTTCATTGGCAGTGCTCTTCTAGAGGACAAACATCTATACTAACACAAACAGAAAACAAGGTGTAGTACAATCAACATATAACCTTAATAAAAAATATAACCTTAATAAAACTGGCAAGTATAAAGTCAGGTTATTTTTATTATTTTGTGAAATCGCAAATGTGATAATCCCATGCAGTGTTCAAATTTAATATGGTTCAGACGTGAAACCGACTAAAAACGTGGTTCTGAATTTCTTCTTAAACTGCCCGCAGCATTTTAAAAACAGACAAACAAGTGCGTTTATTTAAAAAAAAAAAAAAGACCAGAAGTCATTTCAACAAAAATACAAGGTACTGTAAGACCTTAAAATGTGTAAGTGGTCGTCATCTTGAGAAAACAGAAAAAACACCCCCACATATGTTCTTTCATCTGCATGTGAGCGTCAGATCCGTGGTGAGGATTACGAAGTAAAGAGTACAGATTGAGGATTTGCATGGTGCTGTTCTGGGAGGCCACCATGGCTCAAGTTGATAATGCCATATGTAGCCTTGGCCCTGATCTTTTCAGCCTCCATCTTAACCAGCATGATGGGCTGACAAACATTCTAAAAATGACCTGCACCCCTTTACAGGCAGAACAGTACCTCTTACCGGTATTCGGTTTCTACACCGGCAACGTTCAACAGGTGCCTCTGTCAACAACATACACAGCTTCCTGAATCCACTCCAGTCAAGAATATCGATCAAACCTGTTTACCGATGGACAGCTGTGTGCAAACAAAATGATGGCTGACCGATGAAAATGAATGAATCTTTGGTCCGTTTGATGAAAAATTACTGTACTGTGGATTATATGTGTAGAAGAAAAGGTTAAACATCTGAGATGACTCAGGAGGCCTTGCTTACAAACTAGGGTTTAACCTATTCATACATAGAAATATGCTCTTTATCCAGTGCACTTCAGTCTAACATAAGGACTTCTCTTTCCAAACTGGCAAACCTTCAGTTTATCAACACTAGCTGCAGACCATCACATTTTCTTACAACAAGGGCTGAAAGTGATTGTTTCTCCTTTAAAAAATTAGTCTCCCTCCAATACTGCTCCTTCATTCCACCCCCCCATTCCTTTACTATGCTAATGTACTGTCTGCGCTGATCTGTGATGGTCTGTTAGTGAAAGATAATTCCCAATCTTTTACTGTTTTAAAATGTAGATGAGGAGCTATGAGAAATCCGAGGGCCATGCCTTTATCATTTTTGTAATATTTTCCATCTGTCTGCTCTTTCACGTTTCCAGTGTCTGCATTAGGGAAGAGGTGGGTAACTTTTTTCATCTGTGTCAGGTCAATAAATACTTTTGTGAAACCAACTCACAATCATATATACTGCTATTATTCACACTAACTTCATTTCTACAACAATTTAGACATTTAAAACGCAACCAAAAGTGAAAGGAGCATTACAGTTTGGCATATAAGTTATAAGTGGGTCAAATGTAATAGACAGTGGGTTCAATGTAGCACTGGCTTTGATTAACTCAAACAGAAATACATGCACTATTTTAACGGCATTGATTACATGTAGAACTTTTGATGTTCACTGGTCAAAGTGAACAATTTATGGCCCCCTGGCATGTGACGTCAGTATATATTTTCAATGATAATTTCTTCTCTTTTATCAGTTTTATGCCGTTCTTTTTCATGATGTGATCAACAAATTTGTTTGTTAATACTGATACTACACTACTAACATATTAAAAAAGACATTTGATTGTGTTCCCATGAGGTCAGTCAGGCAAGGTAGCCTCCTAGTTGGGTGGCTCTTACATCATCAGCGGAGCGGTCTGTATGGTTGCAGATGAAACTGGAGGAAAAAAGCGTGGCATTTCCATGGAGACGCCTGTAAGTTATGCAGGTGAAAAACCTGGGTCGCTGCTTTTGTGCGCGTATGAGGACGCATGCGCAATTCTTCTTGCTGCTGGATAAGACACAGGGGTTGGGCCATGTAGGGAACCTGCAAATTCTCTGTTCTAAATTTCAAATCGGATGAAAAAATAAAAGCTAAAAATGGGATGGATGTTCATACTTGCTGAATAAATTGAGATGACTCATCAAAAATGGAGAACATCATGCATCATATGAGCGGATGTATATGAAAAAGCCTGCTGGTGGAGCTTCACAGGTTTCATTGCTCTTGGCTACACTCCCAGTGAGTCCATGTTCTCATCCTTACTGCATTTTCACGCAAGTCTCCGGCCACATATTTATTTGTGCCTACTGTACAGCCACAGAAATCCATTAAAATGCGTAAAACAAACAAACAAACAAAAAACCCACCATTTTGTTAATCACTGGAAAATGAAGAAATTTATGTATTTATGTTCCTTGGTGTATGGAAATTGAAAAACATAAAACATTCCAGCCCCCTAAAAAATTAATAATAATAATAATAATAATAATAATAATAATAATAATAATAATAATAATAAATAAATAAATAAATAATAATAAATATAAAAAGCATACTGTTTACAGGAAGGATCTGAAGTGTCTTAATACATAAATATTAAAAAAATCACTACAACTTCAGTATAGCTTAAGATAAGCTCAAAATAAAATAGAATAGAATAAAATAAAAACAATGTTACAGGTGTAACAGCTGACCTTTGGAAATCAAGTATTGGTCCAATAAAAGAAAACTGAAACAGCCCATAGCTTGATAAATGACCAGAGGCTGTAAATGCACAAATACCTGAGAACTTGGGTCATCAAACAGCTATGCAAGTCTTTCACAAAAACGTTCCAATTCAGTGCCGGTAACTTTGGGGGCAAATCAATGTAGGTGAGGTTACATCTGGAGCAGAGTGGACCTTCCACTCTGTTTGGCTTCTCCTTGTTTTTCCCTCCAGATTGGAACCACTCATGCACCCGGCAATTAGTTACATGCATCCATGACCTCAGATCCAGAGCTGTGAGATTCCCCCTAAAGTCATCACGTTGTATTCATATGTGGAGTGTTCGTCAACTGCAAAACAGATGCCGCAAATAAGCATACAGTAAAACAAACAAAACTATGTTAGACTGCACCTCCACATTATCAGCCCTTTGTTGACTGTTTTAAGCACTTCAGAGGCTAAAAGGGCTATTTTTTACATCATAAAGCCCTTTGTGTTTTCCAGCTGGGAGGCACAAAACATTGGCAGACTTCTGCAAGAATGTTAGCTTGTCTTAGCAAGTAATTGCAAAAACAAAGTCTATGCGTGTTTTTTTTTTTCTTTTTCTTTTTCAGTTGAACTATTCTATCACAATTTAGAAAGTATAGATCCCTGGCCAAGGGGTAGACCATGGTGGTTTTCAGCACTGAATTCTGTTCCACAAAGGTTATGCAAAATTTGCAAATTATGTGGACAAGGAGGAGGGGATAAGGGAAGCACTCTGTTATTTATACATCTAAGCTCTCGGCATCAAATAATAATCTTATTGGGTGGTTATCAGCAATTCACAAATGTCCTTTCATTTTTTTTTCTGTAGACATCTGTGTCCTATAACAATCAGTCAAAAAAGATGGTACTAATTTCAAGGACGATTATAGGACGAACTTTAAATTAGCTGCTTCCTCTTGAGTCAGATCAGATGTCTGCTCCACAAAATTCCACCTACGCAGCCTTGAAATTCAAAACAGTTGAAGTACACACCCACGCAGATGGGCTTCTACAAAACAAACGTGATTTTGTACATAGAAATTATTAAAACGAATAGTCTTGATTTTATTAATGAAAAACACAACATGCCACATAATCAGAGAAAAGCAGTAATGCATTAAAAACTCATTGGAAAAACCATTGCCATTGTCTACTGCCAAACTGAATTTATATATAGTTGATCAGATTAACCTCTCCTCTCAGCAGTGACTCAATCAAGCCTGCTTGTCATAATCAGTAAAACTGAATTACTGTAACTGTACAACATGAATATGTAGCAAGATCTGCTCCGGTAATTTGCACTATAGTGGAGCTCTGTCAGAGGTGTGGCTTTACCAAATCCAAACTGACAGATATCGGCAGTCTGTTTGGTGTTAGAGGCTTTTAATTAACAGATACGGAACTATATAACCAGTTATGTATAAACAATATAACTGCCGTCCTCCCCCTGCACTGAGACAGCTCCACTAATGAGCAGGGCCTTGTCTGTTATGATAACTGGCACATTTGCAGCTGCCATTGAGAGAGACAGACAGTTGGGCCTCAATTTTCTATTGTCCTTTATATAGAGACATATTCACACTTTGTATAACAGCATTTGAAACATCTACAGTGTACATATATGTGCACAGACACTCAGACACACAGAAACATACACACAGCTATACAGACACAGACATACAAGCATACACACGTGCGCACACACACACACACACACATTATATGGGTTAAATATGTAGCTCAGAACATTGTTACCAATCAGAGATTTAATCCTCTGAAGATGAGGAGCAGGATTTGAGTTGCCGTCCTGATAGCAAAAGGACAGAAGGATCTACATTCATGTACCTAATGTATAACATCAAGCCATACATGCATTCATCGAGGGGCAAATCAGTGAAAATGTAGTGAAGGGTAATGCAGTGTAATACACAAATGTGCACGAATGAGGATGGCATTTCTGCTTCTAGTCATAAAAGAAAACACAGTAAAACTAGCAAAGCCTGCACAGTCAGGTACATTTGAATGGTTGTTTAAGAGAACACTGAATTCTACAGATATCACAATATATCATACATGTTTTTGAAGACAAAAAGCGAATGTGAAATGAAAAGAGAGTTTAAAGATGGTGGAAAACAAGCTGAGAGAAAAAAAATGTATTCATTTCACACGGCAACAACATTTAAAAGTCTTTCAGACACATTTCACGCTGCTTCTCTTTCTCTCCGTTACACACACACACACACACGCATGCACACAAGCACACACACAGACACACACACTCAGACAAGACAGAAACACACTCAGACAAAGACAGAGACAGAGCAGAGAGAGACATACACACTTCTGCTGTTGGCCTCAGTTCAAGAACCTGACAATGGCTTACTGTATTCTGTATGCTGAATTCTTTCTGTTGTGTAAACAGCAACCGCAAAGATGAATTAAATGCTTAATTTGTTCTCCAGACTGAGACACTGATTTTTGTGGCATACTTAAAAAAACAAAGGAAAAGAAATGTATTTAGTGAAAATTATAATACTCATTCAGATACTTCACTCAACAGCAATAGATCCTTAATGTTTGTCAAACACAGATGTAATACAGTGATGTACCTTATTGATACGCTTATCTAGTGCCATGTTGTACTCACAAGAATGTAAAACTGTCTCTGGAAAAATCTGAATAAAACTGAAAAGGGAACTGAGTTGAAAGCCAAAGAAGAGAATTCAACTGTACAGCAAAGACATCTTAAATTACCAGATGAAGTCTGTGTCTTTATTCCAGGTATCATTCAAAAACACTATTTTAACAGTGCATTCAAACCCTTGCTCTACCTTTCACTTGGATGAAAGGGAAGGGTGCCACCTACTGACCTACTGACACTTAGTCAAGTACATAACTCTCTAAGGCTCTACATTTTGGATCATAACCAGAAATATTTCTTACAGACAGATAGATAGATAGATAGATAGATAGATAGATAGATAGATAGATAGATAGATAGATAGATAGATAGATAGATAGATAGATAGATAGATAGATAGGTAAATTCATTTCTTTCTTTCTTTGTTTCTTTGTTTGTTTGTTTCTAGGAGGGTGGTGTTAGTAGGATGGTGTGGTTGTACTCACCAGTGAGTTTAGTGTAAGAACGTAAATCTTTGGCCTCTAGTGACATAAAACATATACACAGGGATTTGCTGAAGAAATTCCAAAGCCCTCAGCTCAAACAAAGGCCATCTCACACCATTGGGTCCTGCCAGCTTAACAGGTCAACCCTCATCCTCTGTGTTGAGCTAATGAAAAACCTTTGTGTCCCAACATGACTTCTGCAAAGCAAACAAACACTAACCTTTGCAAATCTGTACACTGAACACTGAACACTGTCCCCTTAATCCTCAGTTTTACCTGATGTGTAATTATGTAAAAGCGTTGGCCTGCATGGTAGCGGCTTATTTCACTTTGATGAAGAATCAAGCTCAGTGCTATTTGTTTAATGTCCTCTTCATTTGAAGGAAGCAATCAGTTGTTTCTGTGGGTAATTGCATATTATTAATCAAAAATGTATCTTGCTTGTATTGTGTATCACTAAAGTTCCGGATTTTAGCATTCATGCGTATCCATGAGAGTCAGGCTGGGTTAAAGCATACAATGAAAACTACTGGGCATACTGTATAAACGGTCACAAAATGAAACAAACGTAACAGGTGTATATTACAGTCAACAAAACAAATCAAATACTAAGGATCTAAAATGAGTATGAGTGACATGTTGGAATTTTGACAAGTATGCACAAAGGTTCTTCAAAATCTTGTTTTACACAAAAAAAATGTGTTAAAAGAAGTCCCACCACTACCATGCTCCATCCTCATCCTGTCCAGGATAAACTTTTCTACGTTTAAAACACAGACAGCCCGGCATGTGTTTCCAACCACCCCTCCTGGTCTACACTGCCACTTATACAATAGCTGCCTCATCACTGGACACTTCATGTCCTCTCCGTTGGTCAGAGCTGCCAGCAGACTTTTCACTTGGGCTGCTATGGCTCTTGGGAAGGGCAGTCCAAAAACAAACCATAGCCAGCAGAGCTGAGTGGAGCGGTCTGTGCTCTGGTCTCATGCGGTGCTCCAGTGTAGTTGCGCTGAACTAGGTGAACCCTGAAAAAAGAGAAGGCTGTATAAAGAGAGCCAAAAACGAGGGAACTTCCCACTCTGTGACCCGGTGGCCTGGAGGCTATGCTCTGACGCAGGGCATCAAGATCAGGCAGTCACTCAAGCAAATGAGAGGAGAACACAGGAGTGATGCTGAGTTAGTGACATGGGATGCAGGGCAAAACATCAAATGCCATTTTTTTTTTAAAAAATCATGACTCAGATGATCTTTGTTGAATAAAAAAAAGGACAGAAGAGAGCCCTGTTACAGTACGATATCCTGAGATGGCTGGCACTTCTGAAACAAAGCAGGCTGAGCATATTCAATACATCGCTGAATTCCTATATCTCAGCCTTTGGACAGAGATATACCCTTACATCATAATTTGTGCTGTTACCCAACTCCTGGTGACCCGACTTGCCTCTGATGCAGCATGTTTTTGTTTCTGGGTTTTTTTTTTTTTTAATTATACTCTCCACTACCAAAACACATACATGGTCAAAAATAATGATAGTAAAACATATCATAGTTAAAGATGTTTTTTTTTTTTTTTTACTCCACTGGTATTGCTATGAAGTCAGCGAGGGAATAAGGTTTGCATCTGATACGTGGCACCACAGATGTACTGCTCTTGATGTCTGTACACAGTGTGTGCTTTTATTTATAGCTTGCAGACAAGGCTTATCCGCATTATGTAATATCTAGAGCTTGGAGAAAATCGCTGTTTAACACAGAGTCCTTCCTTCTCTGTGTTCCCAGCTTTAGACTCCAACTACGTACAAATAAATTACCACAGGGGACCTACTGACCACAAAAATCACCCGCATTCAGTAGTGTTTAAACAAAATGACTATACTAAAAAAAGTGGAAGAGTTCATAGTGAGAAACACTTCTATCACCATTGTGAACATTCATACCATGAAGGTCATCTAAATACACATCTTTTGAAACCTCTAGGTCAGGTTGTATACTATCAGCCCGTGAACAGCCGAGAAGAACAATATAATGGTTTCTGGGGACACTTTTCTAAGATGTTTTGGGGACAAGGGCCCAAAGGGCAAGGCGAGGGTTTGTGAGGACAATGTTCTTAAACATAGTCGGGACAGAAGCATAAGGACAGTGTAAGGCCCTTATTTAGAACTGTGGGGGCCAATATTTAGAAGCTAAAACAGTCCGGCTCAGAATTCCTCCCAGGGTTCATTCTGCTCCAGTGAACCTGTACTTCTGACCTAAGTGTGCCTGAGAGATCATTAGCAGCAGAGAGGAACAGACACACTGTCTCTGCGCGGGTACTGGGGGTGAGATGGATGTGATGGGCACATTCTTTACTCTGCTGTGGGCTTTTAGTGCCCCACGTCTGTTCAGGTTGACAGAGAGGACCTCCTTTACAGAGACATGACTCATCAAAGCAAACCTGCAGCCATCATTGTAATTCTGCCCCGCCCGTCAAATTCCTCAGATGAGGTGGCTACGACACAGTCTACTCCAAAGCTAGATGATGTCAGGGAAACTTTTGACTCCCATTCATCCGTTTACTGTTTTTTTTTTTTTTCTCATTGGGGATTAGGATTCCATTTCCTGAGTATCAGGTTTAAGTCAGAACAGTACATGTCTCAGACACACACACACAAAGTTCTTACAATGTTGACAGTCACTGGAGATCAGGACAATGGAATTAATAGCACACAGGTGAAAGAGCAAATGCCATCGGGACAAGGTTTTGTCTCCACACAACACAGAAAGCATTAAGAAAGAAATTTCACTGACAATCCTCTATCAAGCAGGTAGGAGTTTGTTGTTGGATGGTTGATGAGACTTGAGTTCTTCTGTATCACCAAGGATCTGAAAGAAACAAAGCAACATTTGTTTCTGTTCCGTGCTGCCCACAAAATGGACTTGTAACAGTTTACACTGATGAATATAGTTAAGTATTTCCGCAAGTAACAGTTCTTATCGAAAGAAAAGCTCGAACTACCCTCTCAGTCTAAGGACACTCCACTCACCAATGCTGATAATTAGGCTGCCCCTGGGCTTCTTAATCACTGACAGAATCTCCACAGCGCATAGCTACGGAGTCCTTTTTATGGCAAACATTTTAAGAGGACCATCAAAGTCTTGACTGTATAAACATTGTGTTCAAGTGGCCACTCCAAGTACAAGTGGGTTATTATGCGTTGAGGATATCAGTCGACGTAAGAGCATGATTGTACAATCACAAATTAACCAGCAGAGGACCCAGTTCATAAACTGTGGAATACGACAAAACAAGCTAATGATTCTGAAAAGGGAAAAAGGCAGTCCTCATCTTCTTTTTTTTTACGCTCTGATTAATCACCATTTGATAAGTAATGACATTTTGATAAGTAATGTACCAAATGTAGCACCCTTGCTCTAATACCCTTCAAGTGCTATCCTTTTTTATAGTCTAGGTCCTAGAGTTGAAAGATAGTCATCAAAACCGTTATCTTGGAAAACTACAAAAAAGACTTTATTTTGTGCATATCCCCTTTTTGTTAGTGTAAATGTATGAGTGTGAATGTAAGTGTTGACATTAATGTATGTTTACATAAGATGAGTATGTGTTTACAACAATGAAAAAATGAGTAAAAAAAGAAAAAGAAATGATCCCTTGTCTTAACAACAACAACAAAATAAATAAATAATAGTGCAAACTATAGAGAAGAACAAGTGCAAAAAAGATCTGTCCCTTTTTTAAAGTCCTTTGTGTTTTAGCTTTTCTGTGTGAAAAGAGTCTTATCTGAGTCCAGACGTGCAGTTTTTTGGAGTTCAATCAGTCCGTTGACGAAACCACATAGCAGCTGGCTAGGCTGCCACAGGCTTTGTCTTCTACACATGGAGTCATCCAGGGCAGGCTCGCCATCTTGTCTGATCGCAAATCTTTTTCTTGAACCTCCTCAAAAAAAAAACCGAGGCTCTTCTCTTGTCAAAATGGGACGAGCGCTTGCTCTCCGCAAATAAAAAAAAAAACAACAACTTGAGCTAAAGTAATTCAGACTTATAATGCCATATCCTGAAATGCTCACAATTCAGCTTTCACATAGTTTATTCTAGAGAGTTTGTGTCTCTGCTGAGCATGCGAACATATTGCCACTAAGCGGTCAAGTTCAGCAAAGGGAGAAAACCCTGCGCACGCGCAGAGAATGTTGCCTTTTTTTGTCTTAAATGGACTACACAAACTCTTTCTGGAGCACTTTTCTCTCCTGAAAATAATTCTATGTTAAACTGTGGCGAAAAACCCACTAACCTCGTGTCTCAAATTCTCACAATACTTGGGAGTGAAATTTGCTGCCACGCCAATGACCACCGACCACGGAACCAGCTAAGAGGCCTGAAACCTTATGTGAAGTGACAGCCCTGCTTTTCTGTTCATAAGGCTTACCACCGGTTTTCTCACCAGCTGTGCCCCTTTTAACACTCTATCACGAGGTGTTAATCACAAAAGACAATGTGTTATGGGTATTATCACAGTGCGCTGCTATAAAAGACAAAGTTTATACATTTATAAGAAGACAACAGAAATGTCTTCTACACCTACCATCAATCTGGACCACATTTGACAGATGTTTCTAAGCACCCCGGAATCAGGCATTTTCCCTAATCAGCACTCTGAACAAGTTGGACTTAATTCAATCAAAGAACCATTGAATCTCAACTGTGACATGAAAGTGTTTGGCATTTTCCCAAAGCGTAAAAAAAGTGGCGGCTAAACTTTTTTTCTCTCACACATGACCACGTGTTAAACCAGCTCTGATTTTTTTAATGATCATTCTGCTCAAGGTTTATAATTGAACAGAAAACTTAAAAGCAAGTGGTTTGAACAAATTTTCTGTGGCTGAAAGCAATTATTTTGGTGACTGTAAAGCATTATACTACGTGATTAATTATAAGAAACCCAGCAAGTTTTACTTCACACTCAAATGTACCTCGCAAAGACCACAATCTGTGGTTCAAAAATATATGCACAGAATAATAATTTCAATTAAAATCGCTAATAAATAATCAAATATGAGTAAAGCTATTGTATTCAGCATCAAATAGCTAAAAGCCTGTTTTCATCTCTCTGATTCCAGGAAAACTATCTCCAACAATTAAGAGAGCACACTTCATTCAAATACGGGTACGGAGCCCGTGGCCTGGGAAACTCACTATGGACTGTAGAAGACACACCAGTGACACTCACTTGATGCAACTCTTCACATCTTCTATTTGCAGCTGTCAAAGCATCAAGTGCTGCATGTCAATGTGCATTTATTGCCCCAGAAATAACCAAGGGTGCAGTGGTTTTCCCTGGGGAATGATTGCATTAGGGGGGGTGCTTTGCTTCGGGCCTGTTTTCTGTATACAAAGCTAATCAGACCAACGGCCATGTATTCTATGGACAACAGTTCCCTTATGAGAGCATTAATGAGATATATGTGTTGTATCAGTCTGGACAGTTGATAATAACAGGACAGGATAAACAGGTCACTAATGACTGATCAACATCTTTCTAAATCGCTTCTCATAAGCCAAACACTATGTTTTTTATTTAATTTTTGCCCCAAAACCTTCGCTTTTGATTAAGCGCAAACACAAATAGGTCTAGGATACTTCTTTACATTCACCAATTCACTGGGCTGCGATGTCTACACATCAGTAACTCACATGGACAGGAAAAAACAAACAAACAAATACAGCTTATTTTTTTTAAACAGGTCAGCTTCTTAATCATGTAACTGAATGTGAGACTAGAACCTCAGCCTTCTTATTACAACCAAAATTTTTCACATCATAGAATATTATGCATTATGTAAAACCCAGTTGCCCAGCCAGTCTTAGGGCTACATTTTATTCATAATGTTGCTGAAATATTTGGAAATATCACCCTGGGAAAAATAGCGAATGTCCGCACTGTGCGACATACGAAACAGCGATGCTCGGCTGGAACCAACTGGTCTCAGAATTATCGATATTTACTGATGAGTAGGTATTCCTGCTATTATTTATACTTAATACTAACGCAGTCTAAGTGCCGTTCTAACAGTCCATCTTTCAAATGAGATTCTAAGCTTTTTCTGTGCCAAGTTTAGGATTATTTGCATATTTATTTAATTCCATTTCCCACAAGATCTGTTCAATAACCAGAGCGGTCATCAACCGTTTACAGTTATCAATGTCGGACTTACTCCAATACCGTCTATCTGGCAAAACATTACATGTACATTTTACCGAAGTGAAGAGTTTGCTGGCGTTTGTAAGAACCATTAGATTGCAGAATACATTATCCTTAACCGGCCAACAACAGTCCGGCTGTGCACTGACCATAATGAAAGACAACCTTAAACCTTTCATTAACCTCAAATAACACCTCCAAAGCTATTTCAAGCAATATTTTGTTAAATGCAAAGCAGCAGAACTTGAATAAATATATCTATCTATCTATCTATCTATATCTATATCTATATATATATATATATATATATATATATCTATATCTATATCCATCTATCTATATCTATATCTATATCTATATCTATATATATATATATATATATATATATATATATATATATATATATATTTATATACAGTATATATATATAATAATAAATATAATATATATATAATTTTTATATATAATTTTTTTATTCAAATGCACAAGAAAATAATTGTATAACAATATAATTAAAATGTCCGAAGTCTCCTGTCTTCCCAAAGCTCCATTAATGTTACATAAAGTTTTCAGGAGATCTTGAGTGGTCCTTATGTTTATGGAACGTCCATCGCTAAGGTGTTATTTCAAATGTCAGACAGGGGAAAAAAAAAATATACAGGAAAAAGTCAAGCGTGTCACCAAATCATAAAGGCAGTTGCAGCGTTGGCTTTCTGGGCTAATGTAAGCTATATCGCACCTCGCACCGTTTTAATTTGTACATTTAAGCATACAGCTGAACTTGTGAGACTGACCCTGGTCGAGATGTCATCAGACATGGAACCCAATGTCTCTTTAAAGTATTTATTTGTTTTGTATGGCTTTGGGAAATATGATAATCCAATTAAGCCGTACTTTGGTCAGTTGCCCACCATTAAATTATTTTCATGCATGAACAGTTGGGTTCTTACACAATGAATCATTATTGGATATAATATCAAAAAGGCGACAAACAGAGGATTTTGTTGTCGTATTAACCTTTCTTGCACCGCTCAAGACAAAGACAGTCTCCAGCTTTGCCTATTGGATGGCTACTGACCACAGTATATTTAGTATGTAGCAGATCATCTTTTCTAAGAGAAGGTTTATAATGCTAATGTCATAGCCTAAACAATCCTCTTATTTGAGAGACAATGGGAATCAGACAGTTTCATATATTTCCGATACATCAGCGATCTTTAAAAGTACAGTTCAAAAAAAATTCAACAATCTTAAGGACAGAAGTCTTGGTCCCATCAAAATAAATACCGATATATCCTCTTTGAACCTCGGCTCCCTCCTCTCCACCTGTTCTCAGTTCAGTATCACCGCTGGATTTTAAGAGAGCGCAGTAACTAGGGCCTGTGCTCAGATCAGGGTCTGTATTGGTTCATCTGTGAAGGCAGCAGATTGCTCCCGAATCTATGAGGTGCTGCGCCAAAAGAAGTTCTGTATCCTTGTCCTGTCGGCATTCTAGTTCCCATTCCCAAGCCTACACCCATCCCGAGCCCAGTGCCTGGCCGTGCAAAGCCCTGATTGAGCATACTTGTGTAGGGGGATGCCCCAAAATTAAGACCTAGGCTGTAAGGCCTATGCTGGTGTGCGCTGGGAAAAACCACTGGCTGGATGTTCTGCCCCGGTGTGTTGAATGAGAATTCTGGAGGTGGGCTGCTGGGTTTGGCAGGTGTGGACGTTAGGGGATCCAGCTCTTCGGGCTGTTTGGAAGAGGGAGGGAGAACGGTGGACAACCCCCCGTAATCAGAGGGGCTGAGCGCGTTGGTTGGAAGCGTTCCAGTTATTAGGGATGGACGGATCCAGTCATCCTTAAAAATCTGAACTGTCAGTGTAGAGACCAGGGTGTAGAGGCGGTTGGTCACGTGAGCGAGCACCATCTGCTCGTTGGCATCTCTTCGAATGCGGACATGCACAGAGCCAGCCTGTACACAAAGCCGGTGGAAAAGACAGGGGGGGTTAAATGTGTGCGCCTGTGACTGCGGTAACTCTGTCTCTATTTTAGTCAGACTTTTTTTAGTGCTTCGTCAAGAGTGGAGAGAAGCTGAATCACAGACTTTAGTCTGATTATAGGCCCTTTAGAAAGCTTACAACACTCCAGCAGACACTTTAAATCTTGTGGAAAAAAAGTAGGACAAACGTCTAATGAAATGCTGAATTAAGCAGAATTAGGCAAACAAACTTTGCAGCGGTACATTATGACTAAACGCTGAAAATTTCCAAGGCATTTTAATCTCTTGTACAACTAGGCCAACTTTGCAAACGGGCTGCTGCAAGCGCAAAAAATTACATACTAATAAATTACCTTGTTAGGTTTTCCTCAGTGCATCAGGAAATATAAAATGGGTGCAATACTATCAAAACAACTTTTTTTGGCCTGACTATGCAACCAGAGAGAGTAATGAAGCTGGAAATGAGCTGATAGTGACAACTCAGAACAGGGAAGTGAAGTATTAAACTGTAACGCACCAGAGAACCAAAGCCAATAGTCCAGAAGTGTTCATTCCGAACCTCCAAGACACCATCAAAAGTGGAGACCTGACATGATACAAATACAGAATCAGTCATTATTTGAGACTGAAAGTGGACAGAATTTAAAGCAACGACATAATAACACTTTAAAAATGAGAAATTTCAAGAGAAAATTATTTCTTTAAATACAATCTAACAGGGTGCTGAGGAATGCAACCTCTACCTCTCTGAGAAGTTTATCAAGCTGGCCAATGACATGGGAAGGAGTGGTCTGGAAGGGAGAAAGAACAGAATTTACTGCACGATAAACAAGCATACTATGAGAATGTGTGGTACATGGAACTTCATGGCGTTTTCAAATTGTGTATGTAGGTGTTGTGGGTGTTGGTGGGATATATACCTGTAGAAGCACTTTCCCACTGTATACGCTCATTGGGTACATGGTCCCAAAGGTCATGAGGGCTATAGCCACAGCAGAGGCGGTGTCCACAGCATTGTAATTACTGCAAATAGAGAGAACATGACAACTCCAACATATATACTGTGATTAACAAGAGTTTTTACTGGGCCTCATGAAAGAACTGCACCTATGTGCAGAACCAATCATAAAACAAATGCAGCAAGAATTTAGGGAACTTTGCGAAAACTTCGGAAATTTTGGTATTCGTCAATGTTTTATTAGCTGTCATTTGTTCTTGGGTAAAACTGAACTATGTTTGCTAAGGATGACTGTCCCATTGTCTTCTATACGACGTGATACAAACAATCTGTTACATAACGTATGATAATATAATTTAAGTAATCATACAGCAGACTGATTTGGGAGCGCTCAGCTTACTTGATCTCGATGAGCATATAAGTAATGCCAAGTGCCAGGGCTCCAGCCAGGTTGATCAGGACAAATGGGTTCATTCGGGGCAGGAGAAAGCTGCTCAGCCCTGGGATGATCCCACACAGACTGCAAACACACACACACACACACACACACACACACAGAGTGAGATTAACAATCGCAAACAGCGACAAATACTTTCATCCCCATTCAGATACGTGTTGATGAGTGTGAAGTAATCAGCATTTTTCCAAGACTTGCCAAAGGAGCACAGACAGACAGACAGACAGAGAGAGAGAGAGAAACCCTACACGAGGCCTCTGCATTCAGAATATCTTGTGCTCATCCACACACTTCCACACTGACACTGGCATGATTCTGGAGCCCCAGCTAATGGTTTGCAGCTTCTTCATTGTAATTACTTACTAGCATTCACCAGCTGCGGCTGTCTTAATTATCCCGTTTTTGCCTGGATAAATATTTTCCCGCTCATAAGCTGAGGCTGGGACAACATATTGAAATATGTTTTGTGGTTGATGTATAAATGAGATTTGAATCTCACAGTCTCAACAAGCATTAAACATTTGAAAAAAGGGGAGTCTGGGACTAGTAGACTGTAAGTTTGGCATTTAAACAGCCTCTTTCCGGCTCACTGCTCTTTTTTGTGAGCGTGGTATGAAGATTTGTTCTCTACGTGGATAAAACTGAAAGACTGTTCAAATTAATGAGACCTGTCACAGTAAACCGAACATCAGCGTGTTGGAGATAACAATCTATATTAGACATACATATTTAGACAGAGTAAAAATACAGCAATACAAATCTGCTCACTGGAAGAACTCCAAATTGGTTTGATTTTTGAGGTTTTAATATTTCAGAGCGATCTTGTCTGCAGCCCTATATTTTTAAAATCTGATCTGAGCTTGATATAAATTCATAGAAAAAGTTGAAAATCCTACTGACCTGCAATACATACATGTCCACTTCAACTATTAATCATTCAATTAAGTACAAAGGGCTGGTTTTACTTAGGCTCTATAATTCTAAAACAGACATCTTTTTAAAGGGGGGGGGGGGGTATAATCCCAATAATCTGATAATCTTTCGGGTGCATTGATAAAATTTGAGTCAGAACAGAACAGTGTGATTCCCTCAGTACTTGTCAGTGCAGTCTGGAGGGTAAAGCCACCGCCTTGTTTTCAGAGTGCCAGGCACTGTGTTTTAATCCTCCAGTATGAGATGGAAAATGTGGGATTAGGGAAAGACAAACAAACACTAGATATTATGTCAGCTGGCTCCAAACATAGGCCTCAATCCACTACTCAAATCCACTTCAGTCAACAGCAGTGGAGGCAAATATGAAGCTTATATAATATTTGCCCCAAAATACGGCGACAGGAGTATAACACAGATACATGAATGCCACGATTACACGGGATTTTCAAACACGGAGTGATAAGGAGAGGGTACATCCTGTTCAAAATGATCTCTGAAGCAATCATATCATCATTCCATTAATGGAGGTGCTGCTGTCCCAGGTAACCTCCCACGGAGAAGGGCGGGGCTGTGACCCAAAGTGCCCTCAGACTGCATCCACAAAAAACCCATCCAAATATAAAACAGGCATCGCAACACGGCTGGCTTTAGCAATTTTTCTTCTGACATACTCTGAAAACTTTACAGCGTTCACACTGATCTAGTATTTAAGAACGAGATATGTTTGTGTGTGTGTGTGTCTGTGTGTGTGTGTTAATAAATATATCCAAACATAATAGGTTGGTACAGCAGAAGACCTGCCTATTGTGAAAGAAATTCTAAAATTCCCCTTCAGACGTACACCCATTTCTCTTAGTCACCGTCTTTAAATAAGCCCTGACACACACATAAGGAGCCTTTAAAGCTTGTCTAAAGCGCAAGGGTCACAAATCATGGCTAAGGATGACGAGGAGCTTCGATGAAGTCCTCTTGATTACAAAGATAGCAGGTTTCCCTTTTCAACGCTTCTGAATGATAAACGACTCTTGTCACGGCCCAAATCCGCGGTGATAAGAGGTGGCACCGGGCAAACCACAGCCTTACAAAGAGCAAAATGATCTCAAAGCTCGGCCCTGAAACGCTATCCCGCCGCATACATTATTCAGACAATCCAATGGTGCGATTCATCATGGTGAAGCATTTCACAGGAGAGACACTACTGCCCCACCGTGCCCAAGCACCTCCTCTTACCTCGGGGCATGACACAGAGGAGAAGGACTGGGGGGGGTGGGGGGGGGGGGGACAAAAAGACACCATCAACCTTTGACCACAGCAGACAAATCAACCAGCAGAGAGGTCGCTGTGACTGGAAACTGGATATCACACACTGTCACTCCCTACAAATGGACTGCCATCATGGTGCAGATCTACATTAGCTGCTCCCCAGTAATACTGCAGACTGCTAGAACTTCAATCTTAAAGCACTGCCTTTTTAGTCATGACAGACATCTGAAATAATAGTGCCGTCCAGGCTTTTATTTTGACACCATATTGTGGTTGTGAGAAAACAGTTAGAGAAAGGAAAACATTTCACTGTTCCCTGAAGAAGGGCTAGGAGTTGGCTGATCCGCTTAGACACAAAGAATGAGGATCAATACAGGAGGATGACTCACTGAAACGGGATCTCACCTTCTACTCAGGTCAGCAACATGCTCCTGGAGCCAACTGGTACTGGCAGCTGTTATGAGAGAGAGAGAGAGAAAGAGAAAGAGATAGAGAGAGAGAGAAAGGGCGGGAATGAAAGGGGGGGGGAGAGAGCGAGAGAGAGAGATGGGTTAAATATCCATGCAAAACAGTTCCCTCTGAACCCTTTGCTCCAACACTCTATGTATGCCTCCCTCACAACAGCTATGGTAACCCAGGAAACAGGAGATATGCTGATATTTGATCAGTCCAGTCCAGTCCAGTCAAGTCATTTAGCCAAGGGGGGCTCAGGGCTTACACCCTTTTTCTCTCTCTCTCACACACACACACACACATTTGACGACTCACTCGCTCCTCCCTCTCTTTCTTGTACACTTAAGGCTATTTGAAAGCACACACCTTGTTCTTGTTTTCTGTACTGCTCCCACACTATAAGGGTGCACTTGCCCTGATCACCATCGTGGCATACCGAGGAAAAGCATTCAGCTGTCTGGATGTGTATCGCAGTGCTTTCTGATTGCTTCCTGACTTCTGTAGTAAAACAAACTAATCATAAAGGCCAATCTCACTGTGATCTGTGATAACAAAGAAAAATCACAGGACTGGTTTGATAGCTGAATTAAGCTCTTAAAACGGACACGCTCTGCTTCAAAGCGCAACGTGAGTGACATGAAAGCATCGGACCGTCTGCGATAGGTCCAGAACGTTTGAGGTCCCTTCATCCTATGGCAACCGCTTTGACAGAACGTAATCTCAACGTAAACATTCTCTACACTGATCAGACCAAACCCGTCTCTTTCTACGATAAACTAGTGTAGAATGAAACAAGTGTTAAGCAGAGCACACCAAGCAGACCATTGTAAAAAGTGCTTGATGAAGGAATTATTTTAGCAGAATGACTTATTCATAACATGATGGTTTGGGACCTGGAGGACATGACTGTCTGGAACTCTTATGTAACGGCCCTTAGAGAATGAGTGTGCACTGGTGTGTGCATGTCTCTGTGTGCTTCTATGTCTATCAGCACATCTGAGAGCCAGTGATAAGTAAAAAAAAAAAAAAAAAAACCAGGGGGGAAGGAAAATGGTGAACCAGTGAGGGCTTATTCTTCTGGTCATTCAGTCAGTGTGGCGAAGAAATGACAACAGCATTGATGTTCTTCCTTCTGGTCACTTCTCTGGTCAGTGTTGACTATCACTTTTAATGGCACAGTAAGACAAATGCTAATCAGGACAATGGACGGATGGCAAATCCTGAACAAAAGTATCGGACCTTAAATCCTCATTTTTTTAGGACGGCTCGACCAATTACGTTATGACCTAAAGAGCGTTAGATATAAGGTGCTGAAGTGATATATGGTCTTCCAATGATCATCAAATGTGCTTATGGATGTTAAAAGTCTCTCTGATAGTAGCTTCTGTACATGCAATTCACCACTTAGTAAAAGGAGTTAACGCCCCACCAATCTTGAGTAATTATATGTTAAATTTCAATGACAAACTGAAGGAAAAATCTAATCTCCAGTTCCAGAAACTGATTGGTTCTGAGAGCTTATCTGTCTCATTTAGAGAGCAGTTACGACGTATGTTGTGACCGACACTACGCACGTGAAGATACCCACTTAGGAGCTGGAACAAGATGCTAATGCACTCTAAACACAGATCCTCAGTCTGGGACATCACAGAGGTTGATCTGATAAAAGGGCGGATCTGAACCGATATGCTCTCTCTGTCATGTGAGTGCATTGACAAACCAACGTGGGCTCGGTTCCAGGATACAGGTAGACTAAATAGTGAATCCAGGGTAGACTTTTTTTTTTTTTTTTTTTATCTCAAGTGGGTGGTAAGTAAGCTGTGACCAAACTAATCTAGTACACTGCTCTCCTAAACAGATTAATTACTCCACAGAGAGAAGCCAATTACGCCCACTAAGACGTGAGAACTACCAAATGGCAGCATCTGGTCCTGGAAAGACCAATCAAATGGAACTGACAAATCAGACCTCGGGGCTAACACTGCTGAGGAGCATCGCATAAACATTTACACATGTTTGTTTCCAGTGCACTCAGTGTTTATAGAATACACAGGCAGAAGAGGGAGGACTCGAAACGCAGCCAATCCCTTTGCTCTCAACCTCTGACACCAGCGGTCTACGCTCAGTGCCGACACTCTAACACACATCTCCCTACTGTGACAAACACATTCAAACATATCAACAACAGGACCACAGACAGTAATATGAAGGGAAAAAAAAAAAAAGATCCAGTCATATACTGCTGTTCATGTTATACTGCATCTGAAAAAAATGACATCACAGATTGCTATCTATCTGTCTAACGCAAAAAAAAAGAAAAAAAAAAAAAAAAAGAACAGGACTATCCTGGAAGTGCTGGCAGAGGTTTGTCTGAGATCAGGAACTGAAACAAATGTGTGCTTTCATCAGTGGCAGACAGGGATTTAGATGTCCGTGGCGGACAATTAGGCCTGAGCCCCTCTTATTGCTGGGAGGATTTACACAGCACACGGACGGATGACAGTTTAGTGGCAGCTTATTCCTACAGGCACTTCTAAACGCTGCCATCTCTGGCCCTCTACTGGTCAATTGGGGTAATAGCAGGCAAATGCCGGAAGTTCAAACCGAAATTGGGAGGTAACGAGTGGCATGTAAGGTTACAACAGACAGGACTGTTTAATACCACTATAAACTAAATAGCATTAACAGGTGAATATATTTAGCAGAAGATAGGAGTTAGTTGTTTACAGGCCAGGAACAACCTTCAGCATGTTGGGTGTGGTGATTATTCTATCTAACGTAAAATGTGCATCATACGTGCGTCTTAAACTGATTTGAAGACTGAAGACACAAAAGTGCAATGTTACGTGTAAACAGACCCATAAATGAATCAGATTCAGATGTTCACAAAGTAAAAGCTGTTGGAACAGACCTACCTTCAGACACGTAGACAAAGGGCTTGTTCTTGATAGACAGCAGTGTTAGGAGGTTAAAGAAAAGAGCTACAAAGGTCCCAACCAAAAGGCGCCCCCTACAGATAATGGCAGGGAAAACAGAAGAATTATACATTTTTATACATTGCATATGCATATACATATACATTTTATCATTTTGAGAGAGCTCTAAAATTAATTATTTCAAAAAAGATATTCAGATGGCTTGTACGTAAAAGAAACAAGCAAAACTTAGAAAGAGAAAAAAAAACCACACAAAAGTAATAAAAAATAAAATAAAAAATATACACAAATGTTAATGCCATATCCACCACAAATGAACAGGACTGCCCTGTCTTTCAACCACTTGATAACTAGCAGTGTGCAAACACAGGCACATTGGCGCTGAGATCTATGCTGATCATAGGCTGCCAGCACTTAGCCCTGGTGAGAGCTAATCAGATTCAAGGGGCTGCCTTAAGTCCATTTTGTTTGGACAAAATAACTTTATTAATCTTTGTTTCATAGCAGACTAGCACGGGGGAGAGACGTCGGCATGATTAGCTGAAAATCTCATTTTTTGAGAGTTTAATGGCTAAGTCCTCATGATGTAATCAAAGCCAGCTGATCACTAAAACCGTTGTTTTCTCTAGTATTGTTGGAGCACAACCATGGGCAGAAAGGTGCGTGTATGTTTGTGCGCCGCTTACGTATGGACTTCGGGCTGCTCCACGAAGCGTTCCACGCTGCAAGAGAACAAAACCGCGTCAATTCTGAAGGAACAGCAGGACGTGGAGCAACATAGGGAAGACTGTCAGGTAGAGAGTTCAACTGAGGAGTACAGCCTTCATGCGTTAGCTGACTAGATCAGAGAAGTGAGAATGTTCATTTGCAGAGAGAGTACAGAGGTTTCACCCAAACGATATTGCTTTTTTAACTTTAACGGTCACAGACAGACAAAATGATAAGCTACACTAATTAGATGATCAAAAGAATCCCTGTTTCGCCGAAAAAAAAAAAAAAAAAGTTCTGCTTCTCCACCCTTCCATTCTTTTTTTTCGCTGTGTGGCTTCCCCGCCGCTTAACAAAGTGCAGGTTCAGCCCCTCCCCTGTCTGTGAAGTGACCGTTAGGTAAACCTCTCTCTGGGCACTCTGGCCACAGGCTCTGATAAACATTCCCACAGCCCTGAAATATTCATAGTCTACCATTTTCTGCACAGAGCAGATGAAAACAACCAACCTTTCCTTAAGGATGAACAGAGCTCCCAGCTGAACCAACACCGTGGAGGCAAAGACTGCCAGAACTTCAAACCGCTCAAACCTATAGAAATAAAAAGACAGACAGACAGACACACACACACACACATATATATATATATATGTATAAAACCTCAGAAATACAGATACATGGCCAAAAATAATAAATACTATCAAGGGCATTAAAATGAAAACCACAGTCTAATGGGAGTGACCAGGTTAATGGATCTTTGGTTTTAAGCGCGGAATCACTAACGCACAGTACATGGTGCTTTAATCTTTCAAAAACCTTAACCATATTGTGTCTACATCCAGAACCGCATGTACTCCCATCACCTCTTCTTAAGCACGGAACAAATAAAACCATCACAATCATTTAGCGGGGAAGAAGAAAAAAAAAGCGCAGCTGCGTGCGTGCGGCTATGTGCAGCTCTTTTAAGTGGTGATCATTAGAAGAACACAGACAATGAGGGTGTCTGTTAACAGCCCCCCGGACACCCTGCCTCCGAGTTCAATAACAGATTCGGATAGAGCCAAATGGTTTGTTTGGAAAACACGTTAATGCGTTCAATTCTCCCGAGACGGTGAGCGGTCTGCTCCTCGGCGACACGGCACACCCAAATGTCAGTGGGTCACACTTTGTTTACCAGCAGCACAAAAGCCTTAGGGCTGTGTCCAAACATTGCTCAGAAAACCAGGGCTTAGGGGCGAAGCTCACACCTGCTCATGCCTGACTCCCACCAGATACCAGGGCAACTTTGACCGCGTCGCTAAGGGACCGCGGGCAACGACGGGCACGGGCAGCAAGCAGGTCGAAATTTCGACTCGCCGATCGATACCGCGTCATCTGACGCACGTGGGGTGCATTTTTCTTTTTTGAACTCTTTTTTTTTTGGGGGGGGTTGAGGCGGCGCTCGGAAGGGTGCAGGCAGGAGGACGTGTAGGGATGGAGAAGGAACTGTGGTTGACGGGAGATTATCTCCTCGCAGTGTAAAAGAGTGAAGCTACAGTGACCCATTGTACTCGCTCACTGAGCACATTACGACTAAGTGAAGCTGAAAAGCAGCTTTCTGTGTTATCAGCACGGAGCAACACCCTTAGGTCACAGGAGCCAACCAAACAGAGGGTTGCTCCATCCCAGAGAAACCTATGCCATCAACATGGCCTAAGAGGACATCAACAACGCCCTCCCACTGTGTATGATATGGGCACCACATGCAAGTACATGCAAATAACATGTACAATCCAGGGCTCCAGACTGCGACCATTTAATCGCATTTTGCGACTGTTTTTGGAGACCACGTGACTCAATTTTATAACTAGGCCCCCCCATTTGTTTTTCTTTTTTTTTTTTTTTTTTTTTTTAAATCATCATTGTATATCGAGAATTAGCGTGTATGTGTGTGTGTGTGTGTGTGTGTGAACGAGACAGAGAGTGATAAGAGTGGAGAGCTAATGTGAGGCGATCATCATCATGAGAATGCAGGCTGGGGTCGATACTGCACGGGATGCCATCTACGTTGTCTTCAAAAACGTACCATACGTTTTACGACTAAGAAAAGCCTTTTTACCTTCTCATACTAAACTTTGTCATAAAGGTAACCTGTTGTTCTTTTTGTCAGACGAGCTCGTCGGATGTCGTTTTTCAAGTTGAGTTTTGAGAATAACAAGCGTTTGGGCTGTCAGACCTATTTTTTCTATTGAACATCTTTGTTGGAGGTTTCGTTTGAAGCGGAGGGACATATCTGTTCTGCTTGTAGCTGACTGCAGTGTAAACGCAAGTCTTATCAGTATGCACTATTATTTTCTTAATGAAAACTAAATTAACGGTCGTTCAGCAAACCAGTGTGAATGAACCAAAGTTTGTCCCATCTAAACTCCTTTGCCGGAAGCATCAACAGTAATGTTTGAAACGTAAATAGCTATTCTATTATTTCAATCAGTCGTTTGTCAGCTGTCTTGGCGTGACCCTATCGTAGTCCTTTGGTGTGGTTTGGTGATAGTCATCTCTACAGTGTAAGTGAGTAGGCTCTGTGCCTGTACAGGATGCCTTAACACTAATGCAAATTGCGAACCTAACACGACCCCAACTCTGGCCTGTGATGAAACGTTGTTATTTCTGTAAACTGTCCATTTATTACCAAGGCATTTATCAGTAATATTGTTAAGACGGAAAAAATATGAATGCGTTGTGTTGCGTGTCGATTTAAGTGGTGCGCCTCAATTTTGTGCTGGTGCTCCTAAAATGTTAAGTAAGGAGCATCAGTGCTACTAGTGGAAAAAGTTAGTCTGGAGCCACGCAATCAACAGCGATTACATATCAGTGATAACCACGGTATCCATTTGAGCCTATAGATACTAGCCAAAAGCAATGAGACTAAATGAGCTCATATCCATCTCACACAACCCAAATGCTTCGCAGTATGAAAACAGCACCACTAAAGTCTGGATTCAATGTTGTTCACTGATTCACAGAGCAGTTCTACTTAAATGTTAATTGGATTGAAGCCTGTATCACCTAGTGGGGGGTCCAATAGCATGGCGTAACTTTAAGGATGGAATTTCCCATACCAGTGGACCTAAGAATAAAACCAAATTAAACATTACCTCGACCACACAGACAGCCTCTTACAGGAATGCTGCCACACTTACCCAAACGAATAAGCCTGTGTTGGTCTCTTCATAGTAACCCAAGAACTTATCAGACATGTGATCAAACTGCGAGAGAGAAATGTTACACAAATTAGGCTTCACACTCAAGGCCAACAGATAAAGAGTTAAAAAAGGGGGGAAAAAAGGAGATGCCATATTTAAAAAGGGGTTATATGAGGACCTTTTCTGCTTGGGTGCCCTCTGGGTTCTAAATAATAGATTTTGTTAGTGCTTACCTGAAGAGATCAAATATGGTGAGGTACGTGTACGCAGTTAAGGCTGAAACGGAAGAATAAATAAGATGTATCACATGAACGAAAGCCTTTAAAAGAAAATATGACATTATATGAATAACACACTGAATAATCATACTCCAGTCAATCAGTATCCTAGCAACCAGCTGTGTTTGCCATCTTGATTGCATGAATTCTATGATGAATGGTTTAACTAGTCAAGGAAAGGATCTACTTTGGGCACATGAACTCCACAGCCACCAAAGCCGAAGGTTCAGCAGCAAACCAGCTTTGTCTAAGCTGGATATGAAGGGGAACAGATTAGCAAACATTTGTATGCAGACATTATTTTGTTTTCACACTTCGCCCAGCCGTGTTGGCCAAACTGAGGTGGCGTAATCCTGAAGCGCCAACCTATTTATTCATTAAGCATGACTCAGCACAAAGACACACCGGCTCTGCATAGTGTACAGGTGGATTAACTGCCTGACGAATCTCGCGAAACATCAACGTGATGATCTTATTCCCAAAGAAGATCATGTTCACGTTAAGTTCTGTTACTCCTACACTGTGTAAAACCTGAACAAGCTCCCAAGATCAAACAAAAGGTCAAACAAACTTAAATCCAATAATGTTTCTTCGGTGTTTTGTGCGAGAACCCGACGCTGACTCTATTGACCGTGTAATGTCGCCAGACCAAGCTCATCATTGACTGTAAGGGCTTCAGCTGACCAACAGAATAACCAGCTAAAAACACACTGGTTCTCACTCTCCTTAAGGAGACTTAAACTATCAGTTGGAGCGGGACAGGTACACAAAAACCGTAGAGAAAAAGGCCTGTATCCCTGCGGAGAAGAAACGAACCCTTGTACCATATTGTGAGCAGATTAAGGTCACTTGTGTATGTTTACAGACCTGATCAATGGAGATAAGAGGAAGAAACGCAGTGGAGGTAAATGAATCCGTCCGTGGAGCTGAATATTTAATAACGTCTGCAGAATAGAAGAGTAAACATGTCTGATTGGCCTTCTCCTATGCCCTACCGTCCTCTCACTTCCCCCTCTGGAGACCAAAGCCCCATTAAAGGCATTAAGTGCTGGCTAGTCATGAGAAGGATAAGCAAAAAGTTAAGGAGCCTTAGACACTGCACTCGGGTCGACAGTCCACGGGCGAGTATCGCCTTTCTCCCCTCGGCTAGGACGGGGTGGTCCCGTAACCACATGGCACGGAGCGCTCGGGTATTTTCGGTAAGAGAGATTTGCAAACTGCAGCACTCCGCTGTCATTGAGTTCTGCAACAAGCATCGACCGGGCCTCTCGGGTGTCTGTCGACGCGGCATATTAAAATAACAATAGATCGCTCCATATGTAAACTAAAAGCTTTATTGACTGACTACACAGAAACACCTGGCGGGGGAAATGGGAGACTTTAAAAGGAAGCGGCAGGGACGGCTGGAGCAGCCCGGGCCGGTGCTGACACTAGCTGCTGGGGGGTAAAATGAGACCCTGGAACTAACTGCCCCTGCCTTTCAGCCTGTGAGACGCACGCACATATGGAGACCCATGCTGGGCCGCAGAAACAGAGAGTAATGAGACCACCACAACACAGCCCTGACTGCACACACACCAACAACGGCAACAAGCGACAATACCAACAAAGCCACCAACAGCTACGGTGTTGGGGGAAATCACTTACCTTTCTATTCTGTTCAATAATTCTATACAATGTGTAGAATGCTTTTTACAATAGACGTGGCCACAAAGCAGCTTTACGGAGAATCTGAGCTGAGATCACTGGTCGTTTGGTTATTCAAGGAGGAAACCTGAGAGAAGTTAAGTCTCCTCTGCATTCTCCTCTCACTAGCACTAAGCCAAGTATAATGGAGTCAGAGTTGTCTGTCTGAGGAAGTGAGAAGAAAGATTTCTCTGGGACAAATGAGATCTATCTTAAGACATTTACTTTATCATTGTGATAGAGACACTTTTTCTTTTTCCCCTCACTGAATGCTCTTTTTTGTGACTGAAAGAATTAAGCTGTTACGGGCTCATGTCAGCCTTGTAGAACTGAATGTTGTTTAGGGAATGTGTGCTGATGCAGGTCTGTACAGAGAATTTACCCTTGGCCCCCCAGATTTCAATGCATTTACCATGCATTGTTCTCGGATACTCCCCAGGTGAAAAATATACCCTTCACATAAAACACTATCTTGTAAACCCTGACCGGCTGCACACCTGAGAAAACTGATATTAATATTGATATTGAATAAATATCAAGTAACAGAACTCCAAAGAGAGGCAAATATGGAATGTGACTCATACAGCGGGTCAGTTCACATTCACACCAAAACATGAATGACAACAACAGTGACAGAAGACCTACTTTGTCCCATGGTGTAGTACACACTCCAGCTACAACCGTGCACCTGACAGGTGACACAACGTCTTGATAAATGATGGCGAACGTTTCTCTGTGCTGGGAAGTGTATTAACTTCAGTCTCACTTTAGTTTGGAACAGTAATTAATTGGTTTGTGTAAGGCGAGGCCGCAGATGGAAGGGGAATTCTACACTTTAAGTAGGTTGTCAGTAATGAATAGACAGAGCAGATGGGTCTCTGAGGAGCCAGAGAGAAGCTCATATCAATGTCCAGGGCACTGAAAAGAGCTCCCTTTTACCAGTACTACAGCGGCAGTTTAATCCTGCCCTTTGTTTCAATTCAGGCGGCTAAATAAAATGACACACGCGTGAAAACCCATAACACTCCTTCAACAGCTATTGTACATTCACCCACTTAAAGGGGAACAATACCAAAAACAAAGGGAGACTTCATTAAACTCATAACAAGATTAACCCATTAGACACACATCTGAACAAATGTTTATTTCAAGTGTTGTTAACTGAACTGTAGACAGATAGCTTTCAGAGAAAGTTCTCCTTCTCCAGAGAGAAGTTACACAAATCACTTGCCAGTAAAGTGAAGAGAGGAAGATCAGAAAAAGGGGTTGTGTATCCCAGCACTTGCATGACTGCAATGTCCCTGTGTGATGTAGCACAGACTGTTATAATGTCTAAATCATTTATCACCTGCGTATCCTCGTTGTATTTAATCATATTTCAAGCAAGACGTTTAAAGAATTGTTCACACTCTGAACTTACTCTAACAGAGACAAGCTGAGGTATCGATCGAGGAGAGCAATGTTATCTCCATGACGCAAGACCAGAAATATCATTTGAGACGGTGTGAAGAAAACCATTCAGTCAAACGCAGAGCGAATATGAACCAAGTAGCATACAAGAGTTCCTGATTATTCTAATGCTGTCTGGTTTCATTGTATAGAGCTGTTGATTCGATATGCTGACTTTAAGACTGTGTTAGTCAACACATTCAACACGCGAGAGGCGGCCATAATTTACTGCCTTGTCAAACTGTGCTGTTCGTGCTCTGACACAGAGGAACAGAAAAGGCCCAGGGACTTGTGACCAGTCCAGTGAACAGTGACTAATGGCTACATACACACTCACAATCTCACAGACACACAAGTGAAAAACAAAATGCACAGAGGACTTTCTTTCCTAATTTCACACACATGCATACACAATGACACAAGGTGAGGGATAACACAAGCAGATAAAAAAGCTGTCAAAGTCACTGGCATCTTTCCATTTCATTGGTTATTACTCTCTATAAAGGCAACTTCATAAATGGCTTTCTTTTGCCTCATTTTTAAACGTTTCTGATAACACATTGCGGGGGGGGAGACAGAGACAGAGTCAGAGACAAAGAGAGAGAGAGAGAGAGAGAGAGAGAGAGAATGAGAGAGAGAATGAGAGAGAGAGAGAGAGAGAGAGAGAGAGAGAGAGAGAGAGACCAGGCATTTGACCTCCTTTCGCTTGGCTTCCCCAAGCTGTTGACTGTGCTGTGTCTGGGACCAGTGGCTTTCCGAGCCAACTTCTCGTTTTTCTCCTACATCTCCATGCTAACACATTTCCACAAACCAACCAAAATAGCACGGCTTTACAAACAGTAGTACAAACGACAGAACAACAAACCGTTCACTGCTACATTTTAGATCAGCGCTGACTGATCTGATTAACTGCTTAATGTATTTGTAGCTATATTTTTGGGATAAAAAAAAAAGAAAATCTAATTTAACTGCATTTGAAAGGTCACTTGGACTAGAGGGTGTCAGTTGCTGTTTACTCAAGAGGCATACCAGTTTTGTATACTGATGCATACACACACACAAACACACACACACACACACACACACACAGCTCTGTGGAATGAAAAACAAAATGACTCATGCATCACAGGTTTAAATCAGAGTTATATAGCCATTGCCAAACAGGAACAATGGCGAACAACTATAAACAAAATCTCATCTGTGATCTACATAGCCCGAATGAAGCCTTTGAAGTTTCCTTAACTATTCACCACACACTACACATTGCATGCACCTGAAACCATTTATAAAACTCTACGAGCCAACAGAACAAGCCCTTTTCTGTCACTGTAAAGAGCAAAGCCAAAGGTATGAGTGGACATCATAAGAATGTGTGATAAGAATCTGAGGCGGAGCATCTTTTGCGCTTTACTGGGCAGAATTCGGTGTTTCGTAATGACCTGTAAAATAACTCTACCCCAGGGCACAGAAGCATATTGATCTGACTAAAAGAAGTGTTGACAAGAGAGGAATGTTCATATCAAATTAAAGTGTGTACATTTTCAACAGCTTGTAACCTAATACAATCTTCCAGTGCAAAATTTGATCTGGACGAGCTGACGCTAGCAAACTGTGTCCTGTAGACTCATCTGTTTTACATTTTACAGGCTATGCACTGATGCGTTAGGATCACTTACAAACACACATACACACACACACACACAAACACACTGGGAAAAATTCATACACACGGGCAATTATGCACATGTGTGCACCAATTTCTATATATATGCAAACATGCATGTAGTTAGTCAACAACATTTTGTTAACAAAAACAAAATTCAAGGAATTTTTGTCTGTGGCACAAATGAGCGAGAGAGAGAGAGAGAGAGAGAGAGAGAGAGTCAGAGAGAGAGAGGGGGAGAGAGAGAGAAGGAGAGAGAGAGAAAGAGAGAAAGAGAGAGGGAGAGAGAGAGAGAGAGAGAGAGAGAGAGAGAGAGAGAGAGGGGGAGAGAGAGAGAAAGAGAGAAAGAGAGAGGGAGAGAGAGAGAGAGAAAGAGAGAGAGAGAGGAGAAAGAGGAGAGAGAGAGAGAGAGAGGGAGAGAGAGAGAGAGAGAGAGAGAGAGGGAGAGAGAGAGAGAGAAAGAGAGCGAGAGAGGAGAAAGAGGAGAGAGAGAGAGGGAGAGAGAGAGAGAGAGAGAGAGAGAGAGAGAGAAAGAGAGAATAAAAAAAGACTGTTTGAACATTGGGCAGAGCCGCTGAGTTGGAAACCCCCCTGACAACAAGCTTGGAGCTCGTAGTAGGATTTTCCTTCCTAATGATCAGTGTGTGCACATCTAGAAGCCCTCTGATTGAACTTTATGGTTCAGCGCAAGGTCAACTGTCTTATTTCCGACTCCAAATACATGCAAAAACACACTGTGTCACTCAGAGCACGCTTCAAGCATGAATATGAATGCTGCTCACTCATTTACTCAGCATGGGTGGTGTTTGTTTCTCTAAGAGGAAACATTCACTAACCGAGGCAAAAAAGAGCACGGCACCGTCGTTTTTTTCTGTGAGAAAATTAGCCTGCCATCCTATGACGGATTACGACTAACATAAAGGGCAAATTAGCCCACCACTAAACAAATCTCGATTGAGGGTCACGTCATGCCCAGTTGTGTGGCACACGGTGAATTCAAGAAAGGGTTTGGTGTTGTGGATGTTACACACTGGCAGAGGTATGGTGAGAACACAGGAGCCGAGCAGCATTAATTCAGCGCTTGGGTAATGAGTCAGTAGGAGCTTTTCTCCGCTGTGATGATGGCCTAGTCGGATAGGGGGGTGGGGATGGAGATTCACGACGAGCACTGCAGTGCAGGCTCAATGAGGCAGAAGCCCAAAGAACAGCACTACACATGAGGACCTTAGTGCAGTGACTGGAAAACATTCAAAGATATGGAAGAGATCTAATTTGCCTGACTGCTACACAAAGGCACTAATAACCTTGTGAATGCTATGTTGGGCTCAATACCAAACCATGTAGCAAGTATAAAACAGAACAATGCAGGATAGCTCTCCCGTAAAAAAGTGGTGGTACACGTGACAGACTCGTCCTACGACGCGCTGTAATTCTGTAGTGATAAGTCTAAGACCCACATCAAAACTGGTCCAGCGAGATGTAAAAGCGCCAGAGAGTTTTTAGTCCAAGTATGTGAGATGACTCAGTGAAGCGTAATGAGGAGATACAGTTGGCTGTTATGGGCGACTGCTAAAATTAACAGGGCTATGTAAGGGTATCTGCCCCTTAAAGCCTTAAATATTACTACCAATTCCTTTGTGTGTGGACAAACACCATATGGGAAGTGTACCAACAGTTTCTTGTCCTCTGGATCTTTTGTCCTCCGTCTGCGAGCAGGGCTCGGTGGCGCTGTTTCTCTGCGCTTTGCATCGACTTTTGGATCACCTTCCCTGTTCTGCTCGATATGTGATCATCCTGTATTTCCTGTGTATCCCACAGTGGTGGCATTTTCTCCAACCTGCTGTTTTTCTCTGTCCTCTGAGCTGTTAGTCAGAAGGATTTATCCCCCCCCAAATGGACTTACTGCTGATTCCAGCACGATGATCACTCAAAACAATCAAGCCGCACATTAAGCTACACCAAACATGGAGAGATCTAATCTTCAATAGAGGGATCAAGGGTCCCTTCTGCCGCATCCTAAATCTCACCCCATTTTTACCATTCAAGTAAAAGCATGCACAGGCACTGTAAATATTACTGACGCTCATAAAAGCGCGGTGTTCTGCCGAGGGGGCGCTGTGATGGAAGATCAGTAAATCAGCTACTTCTAGGAAACACTGAGCTGACCACTGCCTTTTTTTTATTAGACGGAAACCCGAAAATTCGGCTTTAGTTGAGTGCGTCGGCTGTTTGGTTCAGAGCTGTCACTTTAAAGAGACGACACTCCGTATGACAAAGAGCGGCATTTTTCAGCTGCAGCCCTGTACACCCACGACACTTCCTGGATTAGCTCTAAACTAGTAAACAGCCAGCTCATCCCGTCCAACTAAAACTGGTCAACTACTATATTGGATGACTTGATGTGTTTGTGTGGGGCAATGTGAAACGCTGTCTTGTGGGTTTCCAGGACTGGAGGCAGTAAAAATGTGCCTGTGGAGTGATATTGTTAAGGGAAACCCTGAGACATCCACTTACCCATACTATTGGTGGAACTGCACCACATTAGCAAGCATGCCGTACACATCACATTCAGCACACCAAAGAGCAGGATCCTCCAGGACTGAAAAAAAGGAAACACACAAGGGTCAATCTATGTCACACCTAAGCAAAAGCGACCATAAACAGAGATCATTTCCAATCTTTATGTTTTATTTCCAGAGGACACCCATCGGTTTGCCATTATATCACCTAAAGGACCTGAAATCTTCTGGGGGGGAAAAAAAAAAGTGTTCCATTAGACTCTGCATCTAATGTCAGCTTGATGTTGCGTCAATGACAAACCCAGTCAATATATAAGACAATAAATTCATTGATCTAACTGTGAATGTAAAGGCCACACAGGAGCTATTAAACAAATCCCTGCAAGCTCCGTTCCAAGCTCCAGGTAATGCAGGAAAAGAAACGTTTGTGAAGCATTTCAACCTAAAAGTACAGTCCACCTGCAAAGAATGTGAAATCTCAAAGAGAAACTAAGGCACTTGGGCTTTGGCACAGAAACTCAGGCTGTCACTTTGCATCAGAATCATCCATGTTTCTGTGAGTGCTGTGAAGTTCACAATTACTGCGGTGCGCCATGTTATGACAGAGCAAGGGCGTCCTGTGACAGCCCAAGCCAGCTACAGAGATGGAAGCTGAAGTGTGTATGGCCCTGTGGCAGTGTGTGTGCACTGCATTTGTGTGTGTGCAAACACGGAGACAGGGCATTGCCTGACACTAAACCACCCCCCCCACCACCCCCTCGCCCCCGCCCCACTTCTCTGGAACAGCAATGAATATCAAATCAACATATCGCCCTCACCAGTGTGAAAGCAAAACTGCAGTGGAGCCAGCTTCAACTGTACTATGGATGTGACACAGTACAATGGATTCAAATGGAAGGAAATGGATGGAAAGGTTCAGTGGAACCACACTGTCATCGGCTCTGACAGGTTCGAAGAGAGCAGCAGCTTCCAGCAGAATGACACTACAGTTCTTTTTCAGTGCAAAAGCCCTCTCATTTAAAACACCCCATTTGATGTCAAGCTATGTTTTCTTTTCTTTGACTAACGCTGACCACAACAGACCACATGCCAAAACAAATATGCTATCTGTTTTATATTTGGAGCGAGGCATGTTGTGCCACTCAATTCATTACCCTATGATCATGTATATTCCATGTGCTCTGTGTTTGGCTGTGGTGCAGAGGAACATCTCTCTTTCTTTCTTGGTGCTTTTCTCTTTTGGCAAAGCTTGATGTGACTATTTCTTTTTCCCTCAATCAAACCAGTTCATTTTACTCTGCGTGAGTTCAGTCTGGCAGATGGAACACTTGTTGGGGTACCCTTTATCCAAAAGCTGCTTATCGCAGTACAGGTCATTGCAAAACATGCTACTATTCCCAGTAGCTCCCAGTTGTAATGCTGAGCGTATACAGCTAGTATACTGGCAGATGGAACAAAACCCCATAATTCATACAGAGAAGATTTTACCCCTGATAGCCTGAATGCTCATAAGAGTTAGTGTAGATTCCCTTTAAAAATAACAAAAACAAAAATATGAAAGAAATGCCAGCTCAAAACATACACACAGACTAACGCTGTGCAGACGACCCCCATACTGCCAAGGAACTGTTACTCAGCAGCCCAAATGTTTGGTATGGACGACTAATAGAAGACGTGAGCTTAAAGACACAAGTCCAATTTGCTTATCAGTGCTGTTTGGTTAGCTTATCGGGCTAGTTCTGTTACGTGCCCCTTAGACAACAATCTGTGTGGCAAAACCATTCAACAAAGGCAAGCAGCCAAAATGCACAGATATGTTAAGAGGTATTGTCTCCTCATTGAAAATCACAGATTTTGCTTTGAACTTTGCTTGTTGTCTAATCTATGGAGTGTAATCCAATCCTGGTTTGTTTGTTAATGCAGGACCCTGGTGTGGGCCAAGACAGGATTACACTCCTCTCACAACAATAGAATTTATGTGGCTTCCTCAACCTAGAAATTACAATTGCATCGCAGCTGTAACTTCTCCCTTAGCGACCATTTTATCAATTCACCAGATTAAGACGGCACGTTTTTAACACTGAGCTTAATTGTACCCATGCAGGTTAAGTTATTCACCTAAAGAACACCCTCGACTTCTAGGAAACTGGCAGGAGCTGGGGGATTAAGCTGAATGGGTTCTGGTTGTGCTTTGGCAGGGATGAGTAAACCGCTTAATGCATAATGCTATGGCAATCAATAAATGTTTTTGACAAGCATTGTTGTGAAACCCAAACAACTGACGAAACATAAATGCCTTAACAGAGAGATATTAAAGTGAGAGAGAGAGACAGAGAGAGAGACAGAGAGAGAGAGAGAGAGGGAGAGAGGGAGAGAGGGAGAGAGAGAGAGAGAGAGAGAGAGACAGAGAGAGAGAGAGAGAGTGCAGATTAAAGTGGTAGCAGGGCTTTGAGACCGTTTGTTATGGTGTTGTCTTCATGAAACTTACCCTTCTGTCAGATGCTACTAAACAGAATTCTTGGGACAGCTTCCCAAAAATGGATCTGTGTGATTTTCGGAAAGGGTGAATAGTGCCCTGTAACAGTGAAGAAACAAGTTAATGTAAACTCAGCTGGTCACAGATGCATACAATGAACTATTTACAGTATTTCAGGGTCTAAACTAAGGGATATGCCAAAGATTTCTTATAGCATCCTTATGCTGTCTGAGGGAATACAGGCTTTTTGTTCTTCATGTTCCAAATGTATCTAATTGTTCAACAAGAACTAATGCTCATAGAGGTTCCAGTGTTTGTGTGCATCCTTGTGCAATACCACCACCTAGTGTCAGTTTTTGCTTACTGCTTAACATACCCTCTACAACTGGACTGTGCATCTTTAGCAGTTTCACTCTTTGCAAACAGATCAGAAGAGGCTCTATTGAATAGTCATCTAAAACCCTGCTTTGATTTGGCTAGAATTTGCATAAATAGCTTGCAGTTATTGAAGGTCATTCAAGAAATGCTTACACATACATTTGTCTGAGTGCATTCCCATAACCTGAGTGGAATTACCTCAAACTTTCAATTAAAATATAACTAGGCCTGTACAAACTTACATGGCTGTTGCATGATGTCAGTGTACATGCTGCTAACCAGTCTCAGTCTTCCATAAAACTGAGATATTAACTTCTTTGTATAAATTAGACAAAACAGACGTATTTAAGAGACAAAATGCCTGTAAATCAGTATTACTCTGATAGCGCTGTCAAGCTAAATTATATTTCCCATTTCTCTTGTTTTCGTGCGTAAGGAAAAAGGAGATTTTGTTTTAAATGTGTTGAGAAACAAGTTGTCAATTTCCTAATATATATATTTACATTATTTCCAAAACTATTAGGAGGAAGATATAAAAAGATCAAATAAAACTGTCAGACCATCAAAAACAGGACCTTACCAGAACATAGGTGTCCTTCTCTTGCTTCTTCCTGTGCACTGGGGTGTCTGCAATTATTACACATGCAGCGATCAATCCCTTTCGTATATTTAACTACCTTCATATTTGTTAACATAACAAACTAACTACGCTGACTTTGATTAGCCAGGTGTTCGCTTTTATAAAATGCATGAAACTATCTAGGTTAAAGACCACTCTAAACACGTCTCGCAGGTTGAATGATGAACTGGTTAACAATACTGCCTGTCAACGGTCTCAAAATAGCGAACTTGAGTAAAATTGGGTATCTACACATACGCATTAACATAAAATTAGAACATCAACCCAGGTTAGGTGCTTAGCTTATTAAAGGACGAGATATGGGCTTACTGTGCTATCTTAGCCTACCTTCTAAATCCTGACAGTTAGTATAGTCCACCTTGTAAATATAGCTGGTATTAGTAAACCACGCTAAAATCAACACATCAGTAAAAACCAATCAAAGTCACAACATGTATAATGCTACAAAAGAACTTCATTGTACGTTAGGTAGGATATTCCTTTGCAAACAGAGGTCAGAGCTGATCATTAGCCCTAGCTAACGAGAGTTAGCTGCAGCAGTAAGCCCGTACCGGACTCCTTTATGTTGATGACATCCACTGCCACCATATCGGGTTTGTCTAGAGGTCCAACTTTCCTTTCGGTTACCCCGGACGGTACAACGTCCGGCTTCGGGCCAAATTTTCTGGGGTAGAAATCTGAAACATTGTGGTACGGCAGTCCTGTTGGAGACGTGGACGTACCGTCCATCGCCATTTTGGCTTTCTGCTAACACAACACAGCGTTATGTTTTCGCTAAGCCGTAGTACAGCACCGTGACTCCGTCATCCTACAGATATGGCGAAGCAGATTGTGTAGATGTATTGTAGATCTGTCAAGTTGCACTTCCTCTTTGACGGCACGGGAAAAAGGACAAACGATGCCTTGTGCGCACAAGGAGGATTGCTGTGTACGACCGGACAGCAATCAAGAAGCAGTGAATAACAGCAGCAGAGAAAAACAAATAATGATGCAGATTATGACATAAATAAAACAAGGGTTACCCTCTTGGTGTCATTAAAAAGATCAATTAGTGAAGTTTTTCCAGCCAGAGAAAGACCATTGACATGTTCAAGTATGGTGCATAGATGTTTTTAAATATGCTGAGTTAACAGTTTCAATAAAGTTCCCCAAAGAGCATCTAAAATGAGGGATTCAGGATAACAATGGGAGACTGGATAGCTTTTCACAGCTGATTAGCTGTTCATAAGTCACAAACAGATCGATACCTAAACCTGTTCATCTAGATTTCATTGTTGCATAGCCTCCTTTCACATTCATTCTGTGTCAAGCATTTCAGCAAGGCTGATAGTCCACTCATAAACAGCACTGTATAAGAGGGTGCATCATGGCTAAAATTTCTGTGTGATTTTTTTCTCCCACTACATAAACAAAGTTTAAGACAATTAGCTTAATGTAATCTGCTCTATATGTCTGCTGTGTTAATTATTTGTCAAATGAACCAATACTGTGAGCGTTGGAGAGGGCAGCTCAACAAGGAAATCAAAGTTATTTGAAAAATTAGCTTGGATGAAATGCAGATTTGGGAGTGTTGTTGCCACAGTAAGTGATGTGGCAGGAATGATAACAACTCAGCAACAACTCACTGGTATATCTGTGTGCCAAAGAGCTCACTATCCAGCAGATTACTACATAATGACTCATTAAGTGGATGGACTCCTTCATTACAAATACCCTCGTTACAAAGTCGCCAACTGTCCGTGTGGGTTTGAATGCAGAAGTCATACAGGAGCACCTTCTTGGAGCACCCGCTCCACCTCTGTGAATGGTTGAATATCAGACATGACCAATTGAAGTCATCCAGAACAAAGAGTATCAGCTCCTGCCCATGAGATGAGAATAACTCCAGTCATAAGCTATCACATCATGTCACTAGTTCCCTCCACTCAGTCTTTCAATGCTAAGCCTGTTTCCCCTGAACTACATACACTCAGCAAAACCTGCATCTCAACTGTTATGACAGACGTTCTGTACTCTGCTCACTGTCTACGATCTTTCACGGTGGACACGCAAGCCATGAGCTGAAAAGATTTTCACATCTGATAGTAAAAAAATGAGTGTGTAGATAAAGAGTACATTTAGGGAATAGATAAATGAGCATTTGGCACAGTTGTGCTTTATGTCTAGATGCGATTCATTGAATGGAAGAGAGCCAAGAGAGAGGCCAAAAGAGATGCCTAGTTTTCTATTTCAATGGTCATGAATGGACACATTGTAACAACACAGTTAATAGAGTGACACTGAGAAAAATGCAAGTAGGCCAAGTGCAATAGCTTTGCCATTGAATGTGTAGAGCCATTGGGCATTTTGACTTAAAGCATTCTCCAGAGTTGTAATGAACATATCCAGATGCCAAATGAGCTGCAGTATGACTGCATAATTCAAACATTTGCCAATGAATTTCAGTAGATAGACAGAAGCAATAACAATCATTAAACTGTGCATCTCAAGCCTTGGCCAAAAGTCATCAATGTATACAATAATCACTGTTATTGAACTGTGAAGAATCAAGGAGAAAAGAGAAATAGACTAGGCAAACTGACAAGGATGCAATGCCAAAGGTCCAACTCATTTGTCCAGTTCTCTTTCACTCTGTCCCATAAATTACCACCCCTTTCACAGCTGAATACTCCCATCTGGTTAGCATTGCGGAGGGGTCTCCACTCAATGCGACTCTTCCCTTAGCAGTGCCATGAAACCCACTGTGCACACTTTTATATTGTCCCCAAAGTACCTTTTACAACTTATCAGTCATATCTACATACAGGAAACCAGACCTTGCATACATTCTGGGAGAAACCAGGAACTCCAGCTTGTCACGCAAGCTTCATGTGGGTAGGAGTGGTTTATTTCTCCTCCCATTACATTCAACTGACACACATGTACACAGAGACACACACACACACATACAGTATATACGCAATCTTACACACCCACTTACACAGTTCAGTTCAGCTTAGTCCAGCTGCATAAATAGACTGGTCGTCTGTGGGAAGGGGAAACTGAGATACTACCAGAGGCAGAAAGAAGATTTAGGACTTTCAGCAGAATTCAAGCATGAGTTCCTCTTTCCCATCTAAAATCCAGGCCAAAATGGAACTGGCCAAGAACATAAAGGAAGAGGAGAAGCTCTACAGGTACAATGGAATTCTCTATCCAATCATTATGAGTCCAGAAGAGAATCTCAAAGCCCTGGAGTCCCTGGAGGCAAGACCAGATGATGTCATGCTAGTAGCTTACCCAAAATGTGGTAAGTGAAAAAAAGGCATGTTGTACATTACACTGGCTTAAACTTACACTTAAATCAGAAAAAGTCTTGTCCAAGCAGGTTCTAAGTTGTTTCAGGCAAACAAACAAGAAAACTTTTGTTTAGTGTGTAGATTGTACATTTCCTGAAACATCACTGTATTGTAGAAATATACAGGAAGTTGTGTTATGGTGATGAAAACAAACACTGCAGTGAAATTTTACTCGAGTGATTAGAACCATAGAAAAATAAGATTTTGATTGTTATCACAGTCCCTGTTGTTTTAACAAAACAAAGACTTACACCACACATGTGCTGTGAGCAATTTGTGGCAATAAAACATGAATTAACACTTTGACTCTGAGCTGAAACTCACTTTTAAATGGATCTAGTGTGTGTGCATGTGTGTGCGTGTGTGTGCGTGCGTGTGTGTGCGTGTGGGTGTTCATGCCTCTGTATGCATTATCTTTCGGAATGTAATCTATGTGTTAAGAGTCTGATCTGCTGGGTTCCCTTCCCTCTGTTTTCGGCTCTGTTCCTGCTTTCTCTTTCTGTACGGAGGAGATGACAGATATGAGGCATTGGGGAATGTCAAATTAAACATGGGCAGAAACTGCACATAGTGGGCCCCTTAGAAAAGGGGCCTCACTCTGGGGGTTCCGTATTGGCTGAACTCTCTCTAACTGTGGGAGATGAGGAGAAGACGTGAGACCCCCCCTCCCCCCAACCCCAATCCCAACCCATTTTTTTCCACCTCTTGCTATGATGTGTTTAAGCAGTTGATAATACAAATAGAAACTCCTTTAGCTTGTCCGGAGAATACCAATGTATTAAGATGATGTTCACATATTCAATGAAAGGACTGGAAAATATATGTGACCCCTTACATATAGGCTTCAACTGGATGGTTGCAGTGCTACGCAAAGTAATGGCAGCTGCATCTGGCGAGAAAGTGGAATCCAAGATGCCTCCTCTTATTGAATTCTTTGGACCAGAAATGCTGCAGGTAAGTTGATCTCGTTGACTTCTGAGGTCTCATTAACTTTGCACTTTCACAGGTTTTCAATCAGACTTATGGGATTAGAAACCATTTTTGCCCAACTCGTATCTACAGATTATCTCAAATATGAGATGTGTGTAGCATCCCCCAGGTCTTTTGGTACAGGAACTTCCTGTTCCAAAAGCAAAATCATGCTGTTGACCCAAACTCCATAGATTTTTGTTATGCAATGAAGTGAATCACATGAAATGCTGCTGGTGTTGCAATCATGCTGTGACTCAGTGTTGAGTCTCTCTCTCTGGGGTTGTCTATTCAGTGAAGGCTAGTAATCATGAGGCACTCACTGGGCCTATGACGTGGGTTGGACATTGTGCTAACCAAATTAATATCAGGTCGTATATTTTAATTGTATGTCAACTTTCGGTTGCCTCTTTAGCTGAGAATATTCATTAAACTCTAAGGAAGAATAGTGTAAAGTCTCATCAGATGTAAGAATATCCACTGGAACTTTTGAACGGAGTAGCTCCTGAAAGAGGAATGTGAACCTTTTTTAATATTTTATCATTTTTTTCCTGATATTTCATTCAATCAGTATTTATCAGTGTTTTATGTTGTTAGCAGTTAACTATTAAGTAAGTACTCATATCAATGCACATTGTTCACATGCTGACCCATCAAATATAGACTAACATTCTCATCACTAGAAAAAGAGGTTGCTTCATTCTACTGCCATTGAGAACAACAGACAACAGTATTAAAATTGTACATAATTAAGAAAATCCTGCACTGGCAAGTAATTTAGTTTTTACTAAGCTGACAGTCTAAAATATCATTTACTTAGGAATTCATTATCAACCCAACCAAGACTGTTAATGACGCAGTCGGTCAAGACAGAGCTGAAAACAGTTTAGACCTTCACACAAAAGTGTTTAATTGAACCATTGGTCATATTGAACTAGGGCTCACAATGAGCCAGTTAGTCAACAAGGGGGTTACTTCCCCTTTAAGAAATCAAGATTTTCTTTGTTTGTGTTATCAGCATGATTGACCCCAAATCCATCCTTTGTTCATACATATTTGGAGTTAAAACATCGCAACACAGCTGTTAACATAATCCAGATCTTCATTTCGAATCTGAGGGTTCAGGCTGATGGATGAGCCCCTCTCACCTATTTTCGTTTGTTTTGGCAGTTGCTTCAACAGGCTCCATCACCCAGATTTCTTGGTACCCATATGCACCCTGACAACATTCCTCCATCTTTCAAAGAAAAGAAAACAAAGGTTTGGTTCTTCTCTACACATAAAATGAATCTTTTTTTTTTTTTTTTCCCTAACACGGCTTCACAGGTTTGATACAGCACATTGCTGTTGTCATGTCAGCCAAGCTTAAAGCCACCATTGACTTCTGCCTGAGAGACTTTCCATTTTGACTCAATTAAAGCTATGTGATGAATTCCCCTGTTGTGTAAAAGGGGTAAAATCACTTCCTGTGTGGTAAGAGAGCCTGCCTTTTGCCTCAGGAGTGTGTCCACCAGGCTTCACAGCAGGCGTAGCACACACAATAAAAAGTGTTCTGGCCACAAAGCAGACGAAGAAAAGTAATGAGCAGAGAATAAAACCTGAAGTGCGCTTAAATACAGTGGATATGCTTCATAGTAGGCCTCAGGTATTCCTGGTAACCGTGACAGACAAATCCGCGAAAGCATATAACCAAATCTAAATTTCCTCAATTACACCAATTACAACATGTCAGTGTTGCAGTCCAAGATGAGCAAATCCTGAAATAGTACATCTGATGCATCGAGTACTTATCTGTTAACACACTGCATTACAAAATAGGAATGTTTGCATAACAGAAAAATGTTGTAATACATTAGCATGCCAGTCTTTCAGTTTCTGTCTATCTGTCTGTATATATGTCTGTCTATGACTAGTTTGGTAGACAATTGTTTCTTTTACTTTTTCTTCATACCCTTTTCACTGTGGCAGATGCTGGTCATCTTCCGAAACCCAAAGGACACAGCTGTTTCATTTTATCACTTCTCAAATAACAACCCAGTTCTACCCACTGCACTATCTTGGGACAGCTTCTACTCTGAGTTTATGAGTGGTGAAGGTATTAACATTACAATGTCCACAAACTCATACATACATTTTTGGACATTTATATGTGGTTCACTCTACAGACAAAAGAGCTATTGTTTTCCTTGAGATAAGCATACCGTGTAAGGAGCTGGCTGAATTCAGTGTCGCATTTAGACAGTTTGTTCAACTATACGTTTCATTTGAATTATGATATTATGACATTATTATAATTGAATTATAAAAATTTCCCAGTTCCAAATATACTGTATGTACAAATATACCTCTTTCATCATTGAAGTACACCCACGGTTTTTGTTCGCAGTGCTCCGTACAGTACATTCTGTTCTCATTAACGTATGTTTCTGCCTATATCTGCCTTCAGTCCCATGGGGATCATACTTTGATCATGCTGTAGCCTGGGAGAAACACATTAATGACCCTAATGTAATGACTGTGACATATGAGGAGCTAAAGCAGGTACATTTACAATTTCTCTTGCTCATTTCCACGAAAGAGAAAAATTTAAGACAGCCAAATGACTGTAATCTCTTTGTCTTTCTTCCTCAGGACCTCAGTGGAGGTGTGCGACAGGTCTCAGAGTTCTTTGGATTTAGCTTAACTGATTCTCAGGTCCAGACCATTGCTGAGGAGAGCACTTTCCAAGCTATGAAGGAAAGCTCACAGGATTCTCATGGACAGATGGGCAACGTCTTCTTTAGGAAAGGTATGTCGCTTTTAGAGAACCAGTTTGAATAACCTGCTTAAATGAGCCAGTCCCTCACAAGTTTGATGTGAAAATGTTCCGGCTGAACCACATAGCACATGAGCCAGAGCGTGTCACTTAACCGTGAGGTGGGTATTTTACTGATAAAACACAGCCCAGACCTTGTTATTCCTACAGTAGCATGGGGATACGGGCTCACAAATTCAGTTTTGTTCAACCTGTGTTTAAGTCCCTAAAAAGATTCTACACATTATTTCTGTGATTGCCATTCAAAACATTAGTGATATATGATATTGAGTTGTGATATGTGATATTGAGGAGCAAAATGAGTAGCATACAAAAAAGCAAACACAACACTAAAAAAGTATTTATTTAATGAAAACACATGTGTAACATCTATCAGCATTAATATTACTGTATTTAACAAATATCCTCTTTTTTCTTGTTTGATCTGCCTGTTTGATCTGCCTCATGCCTTTGCCACTCGCCTATATTGCTCGTACATAGACTAATGAGTGTCATGTATGTTCTACATCCAGGGGAGATTGGAGACTGGAAAAACCATTTCAGCCAGTCCCAGAGTGAAGAAATGGATGCTGCTTTTGAGAAGCATCTGGCAGGGACTCAACTAGGTGCAAAACTTAAGTATGATGTCTACTGTAAGTGGTGAACAGAGAGTCAAGCACTGGCTCACAGCAGCAGTTGGAGGTACAAAACAGACTGGTGTATCAGTGTAAGTGGAGGTGGAACATTCAAGCATCAGACTCTTCTGTAGTTTCGAAATTGAGTCAAAAATGTCAGTTTCATGGAGACCAACACTCGGTACATGGTCAGACACACACAAAGACCAAGACTAGGTCCATGAATTCCAGCACAAGAGCCAAAGGTAGATGGTTTTTATTGATAATTAGGAGAGACCTATACCAAAATATAAACAACTAAAGGTAAAAAATGTTTTATCTGATCTGGCTGTCCTTTCTGAGAAATACTCTTTCTCTCCACCTCCAGAATATATTATTAATCAAGATTATTAATCCTAGTTACACATCCACACCGACATCATGTTCACATGGAAAGAGAACTGAGATACTATCTGTGTGCTCTGTGGTTGTTCTATTCTAAGCCAGTCTTTTAGTTGTGACCACTGTGCTGCCTTTTGAAATGCACTATGTATTGGTGCTGAAGTCAATCAAGGTTTTTTTTATTTTTTTTTTAAAGGAAATTGTGATATTAGAAACAAAGGATATGCTTGACTTGTACACTTTTCTGTCAGCTTTAACACAGGTTATTCAGAATGAATTTTGTTTTGATATAAAAATGCAGTTACTTGTATTTGTGAACATAATTTGTGTATTAAAACCATGATCTTCAAGTTAAACAAATTGTACTGCCTCATTGTTATTTTAACTAATCTGGTAACATCATGGGCACTACTTGAAATAATATTGAGATGAGACAATCTGATGACTGGATAACATGCTTGAATTAAAGCAATGAAGTAATAAATAATAAAAACTAAATAAAGAAGAAGGGTGTGTTGGTGGACTAAAGGAAGCCCTGGACGCATGTGCAGATTTCTCAATTTTATTAAAAATAAACAGGATGAAACGAAAGACTTCTTGAAACTTACAGGTTTAGGATTCAGACTGTAAGGACACCCAACACATTGACGGTACAGTTCCACACAACCAAAGAAGTGAAAATTAGGAGTATTTAGACTGAAAAGAACAAGACTAGACTAACCGAATACAAAAGACTTCTTGAAGCTTACAGGTGCAACGAATGCTTTAATAAACAAGGTGAACTAAGAGATGAGTAAGTGTATTAACAAAGCTAACAGAATGACCAGCAGAGGGGGAGAGAGACAACCAGGAAGTGACAGATTTATAACCATTCATGATTTATTCTTTGTCTTAGTGAAGAATATTCATAGCAACTAAAAATGACAGAGAGATGAGTCAAGGTTCATGCACCTTTCAACCTGATATTATCCTGCAAGAGCCTCTACAAGTGTATATACTGTGAAAGAAAACAAAACAAAAGGAGAGTCTGCCCTGAGAACTGCCCAGGGGGGTGCTTCAGAAAGCGGGTTTAGTGAAAACTCTGAGTTAGTTAACTCAGAGCAAGTAGTAAACCTTGTTTTGCTGGGAGGTTTACTACTTGCTTTGAGTTAACTAACTCTGAGTTTTCACTAAACCCGTTTTCTGAAACAGGGCCTTGGGAGGTATTCCAGAATGCGGGTTTAGTGAAAACTCAGAGTTTGTTAACTCACAATAAGTAGTAAACCTTATAGTAAACCTAATGGCTTCATTCTCCATTCACTCTTTGAATGCAGAATCTCAGTCGAAAGTGGAGCACCTGATACCAGAGATATGAGCAAGATCTATTATGTGATTTCTCAGAAGAGAACGAACTTTTGCTGAGAGAACGGCGTAATGCTCCTCCATTGCTGAGATAACAGACTACACCAAATACACAGGAAATATTCAATATTTGACTACTGGTATCTTTTAGCAACGTTGACTATATAAGACTTTTATTTTGATGGTCACAAACCTAATGTGCCCCGGAAGTGAAATGTGAGACGAAAGTCGTTTAGTGTCGTACGTCCGAGGTCGTCAATAACCAGTTTGGCAGATTTGTAAAGCTCATACAACTGTTTTATTTTTCACAAGCCGGTTAACAGCAAAAGAGTTTCAGCAATGGCTGGCACGTTGGCCCGCAAGGCTATCGACCACCTCCGCAGCAAGGAGTTCAGGGATTATCTGATGAGGTTGAATTTTTTTTTTTTTTTGTGGTGTGATGAGTGGTGAAGAGTCAACCTGCAGTAGAAGTCAAGTTTTGAATGTTTAGCTGGCTAGCTAGCTAGGGAGATGTGCTGATTAAGTGTTATAATACAAAGTTTCTTTTGATCATGTAACTTTAAAGCAGGGTCGTCTTATTTTGCACTATATATGTGTACGGCAACCACTGACGCTATGTTACCACAAGCGTCTCCTGCTAAGAACTGAGAAGGCCGGTGTGAAGGTCAGCTCGCAGGTTATTGCGCAGAGCATTAGGTAGCTGTTGTATACGTAGCCTCTCTAATTATATGTTTAGAATTTTCTGTTTAGGGTTAATTTACTCATGCAGCAGCGAATCCAAGAAGAGAGGAAAAACACAAATTAACTGTATCATTTAACAACGAATTTTGCTAAACACAAGAAAGGGCATAGATTATATGTTGCCATTGTTGTTAATACCTGTCGTCTGGTGTTAAACAAACAAACAAAAAAAACAACGACCGAAAACAAAACAGAATAAGAAATGAAAATCGTCAAATGCCGTGCTATTGAAGTAAAAAGATATGCCATCCCCTCCCCATTTTATTTTTTACCTGCTTAGTGTGTGCATGTCCAGCTTATGTTGTAATACATTATCAGTATGTGAATGCAAGCAAAGCAGTAGATTGACAGGGAGTGACAACCGTCAGATAAGGTCTCAATAAATAAATAATTTTGCATTTCGCTTGGATGAATGTAGATGGTATATATTTAATGAGTGTGCAGTTTGTGCTGTTGTGTTGACTATGAGTTCATAATTGATATTTTCCCTGTCTAATATGACCCCGGACATCTCGTATCCCTGGGACCTTCACTAAAGCACAGTAAGTACCTTGCATTTGGTAATGTTGTGTCTGTGCCAGGTTCTTATGGCTTTGTCACTGGTAATCATTAAAGCAACAGTCACAGTAGCTTATCTCAGTGGTCTGTGAGGCTGATATTATTTAAAAAAACACAAAAGAATGGAAGCATTGTTTGGTGATACTGTATTCTAGAATATATCATTTCTCTCCCTTGTAGCACTTTTGGGGTCCAGTGGCAAACTGGGGTTTACCTATTGCTGCTATCTCTGACATGAAAAAGAGCCCCGAGATCATAAGTGGCAGAATGACCTTTGGTAAGTAAGAAAAGATTGAAGGCAAATGCACAGACATTGAACTGTAAACAAAAGCTATTATTGTGTGCTGCAAGATCATTAGCAAGACTTGTGTTTGGTAGATGTATTCTTATTAAACATTTCACAGGCTATGCTGTGAGATGTTTAATAGTACTCTTCATCTATTAAACTATTTTAACAGGAAGAGTTTTACAACATTTTGCAAATGTATCTGTCATGCTTTGTAATGATATGTAGAGGTACAGAAAACATAAAGACCATGAGATCTTTTATTTTGTTTGTTGTTGGTCCTTTCCCCAGCACTCACATGCTACTCCCTGCTGTTTATGAGGTTTGCTTATAAAGTCCAGCCGAGGAACTGGCTCCTCTTTGCCTGCCACTTCACCAATGAAAGTGCTCAGATTGTACAAGGAGTAAGACTGATTAAATACAAGTAAGTAGAAACTGAAAAAAAAAAAGAAAACTTTAAACAAATCTCCAGTAAAGATCAAAAATATTTTAGGCCGAGACTTTCCCTTCTATCATTCTGTCTGTCCTTTTATCGCTATCCTCTTATCTTCTACCATCTATCCTTTATGTTGGGTGTTGTCTTATCATTTGGTGTTTCGGTGCCAGTTTGATTTGTTTTCTTTACCTCTACCTCCTCCCTGTGACCTTGGTTTTTAATATGATGGACACACCATCTCTCATGCCAAAGGTGACCAGGAGTTTACGTGTTAAGTATGGGGGCATGCAAAATTTACAAGCGTCAAAATTTAACTTAAAATGGCGAAGAGTTTCCAGATCAAGGAACAGCAATTCCGGATTGCATTGCTATTTGGCTTGATTAGTAGTGCCCCCTGATGGTTTAAATGAATGTAAAACTAACCAGGGGTCAGAGCACTTTTCCCCAAACACAATTACATTTGTGGGTCATTTGACTCATTTAACGACATCAGACAGTCTTTTCTGTGGAAAATGCGTTCAGAACAGTATTATTTTCTTAATATCAACAACGTATAAGGGATTATGCTGTGTCATCAAAGTGACGGTTTGCGCTTGGGACTTGCATAATGGTATTACACCACTTTTGCAGTGACATTTTCATTATTGTGAATAAAATTGAAATATTCATAAGCAATATGTATTCTCAACTTATTTGGTTGTTTTATGTGGACTTGACATTCATTAAACAGATCAGGTTATGTAACAGTTCAGTTGGTGCTGTTAAATTCAAGCACATTTCCATAACCTGGAATCACTCAGTGCTATACTAGCTTACATAAGAGAGGGCAGTGTTGTTTCACAGTTTCATATACTTTATTAATATTATCATTGATGGAAAATATGGAAATGAACCCAAAAAAAGGTATGTTATAAATAATGTTTTTTTTTTAATCTAAGGAAGCTCTGAGAACACTGTGTAGTCTTTTTTTTTTAAGTTATTAGAAAAGAAAGTTAGATTTTTGAAACTTTCAGAGAAACAGTTCACAAGAAGCACAAAACTGATTCGAACAGTTCCTAAGAAATGCAAAACTGATTCGAACAGTTCCTAAGAAATACAAAACTGATTTGAAGTTACCCAAGATCTTTCTACCTCAGTATGATCAAGTTTTAAGCATTGTCAAATTCTTCTTTCCTTTGATATAGGCATTGTTATGTAACTGTTATCTAAACTGTCGACACAGATAGTTATGGTCCTTAATGCTGTTTAGATTAAACACATTCACTGCAGTTTGTATTAAGTGAAAACTGTACGTATCAGGTGTTTACCTGTTTGTCTTACTTATCTGTCTCACCAAAACTTCCATTATCTAAGTTTGTAAAGTGACATCACAAGTAAACGTCTGTTTGGTCACCAACACCAAAGTGTTTGCAGTACTGTGCCAGGAACTATTTTTTTGGATCCAATTATGAATTACAAATCATAAGTCTTTTCTTTAATATGTGGTAGAAATTGAATGAATGCAGTAATGCATGAGGGTGTGTTCTTTGTCTGGCTGTGCATCACACTGAGCAACACATTTTAACTGGAACTACGTAAGCAATAAAGCATGACGCCTTGTATTGATTGTGGCATCTAATGTCCTTTCAAAAAATGGTTCCTTTCCAATATAACAAATAGTGAAAACCAGTGATTAACAGCAACTGGACTTAATATTTTTTATTTCTTTCTTGTTCTATAGCATGGAGAAAAAAATGGCCAAATGATGGACAGAAGATGAGAAGATTTTTAATGAAAACCAGAACTATTAAAACAGTGGGTTTAAATAATGTTGTTTGAACTAATCACATAAGAAAGATAAAGATATTTACTGATTTATACTTACTCATCAATTCCCACAGTTTAGTTGAGTGGCCATGGATCATACATAGGTACAATAATAATAATAATAATTGACTTGGATTGATTGTACATACAATCTGTGTAAAATATCAGCAGACTGTTACATACAAAGGGACTGGAATTTTTTTAAAATGAAGCACCAGAATTGTTAAGTGTTATTAAGACATTAATTTATTCCATAAATGATTGTACTGCTGTCTCCCTCAGATAATGTTGGTGGCAATAACATTGTCATTAGAAGTAGAGACGTCTCCTGTTTTTCTTGTTTGTTTCACTCGTGTAATTATTTGTTCCATGGGTAAAACAGACTGAACAATAAAATGAACAATAAAATAAATATTTGAAAACAGTTCCTTTTATTTTGCATCCTGTTCTGTTTCCATTGGTTTTTTCCCCCCATTGTTAAAAAAACAAAAACAAGGTGTTTCTTAACCAAGATGCTATCCTATACATGGTAAATGGAGAAAATGCTTTTGGTTTGAAGACCATTCTGTATGTTTTGTTATTCGTATCAATCTTGTGTTTTAATCGTAATATAATAGTAATAATTGTTTTCTTAGTCGGGATTGGCTTAACCTCCTATACCCCTGTATGTTTTTCAATCCAATTGTAATCTAATACACTTTGTTCTTGTACTCTGAAGTCTAAATTTCACTGACAGTCATAACGAGAAATATGCTCATCTCGTATAGATAAAATAATCAATAAGTTTGAGTCAGCTGAATCACCTTTACCCTGTCCCACCCTTTTATGCAAGATTTTATAACAATGACTGATCCCGGAAATGTCTCACTGTGATTTATCGGACTGTAACCACCGATAAGACGATGCGTTGGCACGCTATATGGATGGCCTCTTTTGCACTGACTGTGAATCAGCATACATGCAACAGTCATCTTTTCCAAGGTACTCACTGGCATTGTTAATATTTATAAGTTAATGGGATCAAAGACTACTTTCGATTTCTGTCGTTCACGACATGAACTTGTATTGCAAGAAACAGAAATGATGTGTAGAATTCTGTTTAAATGAGGGCAAACAAACACATTTATGAGCATTTATCACATACTGTATATTAATGTACTGACATTGACACTTTGAATGACATACAATACAATGACATACAACATACAATTGTTTTGAAGCCTGCGTGTAAAATACATTACATTTATTCTTTTCAGATAAATGAACAAAACTGATGGTTCATGTTCTTGTTACTGTCATTTTTAAAGAAGAAGACCATAGAATAGATCGTAGTAAACAGATTAATACCGTGACAGTTGCTTCTGATTGCCCTTGTTTAGAATTGTCCCTATTTTTCATTTTGGGATAAAATGTGTGATTTTAGGATGGGTTAAAAGAGTAGAAATCATTTATGCGATTAGTCACATTTGTTCTCAGGTTGATAAATTGCTGCAATATTATTTTTTGAAATTGTTTTCCCAGAATGTCATTGATCGCCAAGCTTTGTATTGTAACTCCCCTCTAGCCTCAGTGATAATGGTATTTCATAAGGTGGATACAATAACTGGTACAATAAAACTTGTACTATAAAAAAAGAAAACCTGCACTATAAATTACATTAATGTTAGACATAATTTCAAATTTTAGTTGACGCTGTCACATTTAACATCAGTGGTTATTGACACAACAATTTAATTTACAAATGCTGTCAACAGATATCCTCAAAGAAGTATATCTTCATTAGTGACTGAAAGAGAGGCTGCAGTCTTATTCTCAAGGACTATTCCATCTTCATCATCATCCTGTAAATATTGATAAACAAATCAGATGCATTCAGTCTTTTGCCTAGTCCAGCAGCATTAGTTAAAAATCTCTTAGATTATAATGCAGTGTACGCTGGATTACATTTACTTTCCCTATTAAACCTTCACATGGAATTAGTTAACTAAAACTGTCAGGACAAACTTTGGCAAGTCACAGCTTTTTTGGCCCTGACGAGTTGTTACTTACCTCTTTTCTCTCTGCATAATCCTTTTCTATGCTTCTGTAGGACACCACGTGGATGAGTGTGTATACTCTGCAAAAGGAGTTGGAAGAGCTAAGTAAAGAGTCCTATAATTTGTGTCAGTTGAACATGGATTATGTTAAATCCTTTCCATTCCTCTTAATTCGAAGGGAAACTGTTCAAAGTAGGTTATGGACTGATATCATACCTGTGGTACAGCATAGCCAGGAACTGTACGAGCAGAAGAACCGCAAAAGAAAGGAGGAACATCAGACTCAGGGGTTCCACTTTCAGATATTCACCTGACATGGTGCCATTTGGCAAATATTTTGGAATTTTGATGCTTATGACGTCGTTGCCAATGGCTTGAAGGAAAAATGTAGCCACAACCCATAAGACATTCAGAATGAAGTATAGAAATACCGCCTAAAGGAGAAGGAGGAAAAATGATTTAATAATTTATATTGTGGACAATTAAAATGTTGGGGTGAGAGCAGATATAGTTGGGCATGGAGGCCTTGAAATATTTGAAAACAGACCCTGTTTCGCAGAGACTTCAGCTCCCGTGTAACTTCTTCTTGATGGGCTTTAGGATCATTAATGGGTTCCAGATATCGCTTGATCAGTTTTTTCCAGAAGTCATGTTCATCCTGGGAAAATGAGTGGGCATATTTAGTTATATTTACCTCCAACCACCTCCCACCAATGTCTGGAAACCCATCATTAAGCTGTAGCACATTTTTAGAGAACAATCCAAGAACAGAAATTAAAGTAGAAATTACGCCAAAAATACCATGTGTGCACTTTTTTTTGTCTTTCTGTCTTTTTTTTTTACCTCTGACAGGCCTAGAACCTGTGGAGCAATAAGAGTTCTCTCAATAGCTCGCTTAACCCTCTTCTCCAGGTTCTCCTTGCGGTTGGTTTTCAGAATCCTCCTGGCTGCCTCATTCAGGGCATACTGCAGTTCTTCCAGTTGGCTGTCTGAAACCACATCCTCTGGGCCAACTTTGTCCTTCAGCTCTTCATTTACTGTGTCTGTAAGCATCAGCACGAGATCCTCACACAAGTCGTCCTGATCCTTGTTCCGTAGAGTGTACCTGATCTGCTCCTGCAGGTTCCTCTTCAAGTTTGCATAGGTTAGTTTCTTTAAGAATTCAGTTTTCACTGGCCCCACCCAGTCTGTGAATATAGTAAAACAAATACCACTGGTTAGACACTCACAAAATTTTAAATAGATTAATTAGCACAGTGACATCAGTATCTCTCTGTAATGTTTTGTTTCTATATCAAATCAAATTTAATATTAAGTCAGTAACGATTTCTTACCGCTTTTAGGCACCACCTCTCTCCTCTCCCCTTCTGTGTTCTCCAAATCATCATTGTCATCTTCTTCTTCTTCATCACTATCATCATAATCATCAATGTGAGCTGCTCTTCCATTGCCCTTGTCAATTCCACTGTTAACAGAAAACATCTCTTTAGTCACAAATGTAACAACATCCTTCTTATTTGATAGAAACCTACTTTAATAGAAAAAAATAGTATTCCAGACACTAGGACCTTTTCTTTGCATTTGTACCAATCTGGAGGTTTTTTTTTTTTTTTTTTGAGGGAAAAAAACCCACTCAAACCTTTCTTCAGATGATTTGTCTGATGCCTTGCTGTCTAAACGTTCTCGTGGGGGACTCTGTAAGGTTTCTTTGTTGTTTACCAATGCTGGTCTTCCAGCACCAGAAAGATCCTGACTGTCCTGTGTACTTTGCACTGGATCACTGCCCTCCTGCTGGGCGCTTTGTAAACCAGGATTGACTGCTTCTTGGATTTGTTTAAGGACCAAATTTTCAGTTTCCTGAGTGACTTGGATCTTCATATCCCAGCAACAGAGCTTGCAAGTACGATCACATAGAACTCCCACATGTTTCTTCTCTTCTTTTTCCTTGTTTGATTCACGAGTACCCCAAGAGACTATGTGCATGTTCACCAGCGAATAGATGGTAAGCAAGAGATAGCCACTGGGGATGCAGATGAAATACATCAAACCGTAGACAATCATACCAAATTCCTGAGGGTGAAGAATGGCTGTGACAAAGTATAGGATTGCCATTGAGACCAAGAAGAGTCCAGTTGGGGTGATAAATGTTCCTTGCATAACCATATCACCTAGGAACCATAAGAGAATGAATCTTTCATCTGTCTGTTTACAAGATCAGCAGATATTACAATATTGTACAGCAAGTCCTACAAAGATTAAAACTAAACACAAACGTACAGTAAGCTAAATATTTCAAAGACTAGATTACAAAATGTTCCTGCGTTGTTTACACATCATTGGACAGTGAGAGGATAGTGACAGTGCTGTCCCAAACTAACCTTGGTACAAAAAATACACACCTACTTGAAATTTAAAAAAAATCAGTACAATGGGTAATGCTCACCGATGATAGCAAAGAAAGATGCAGTCATCAGGAAAGCGTATAACACACTGAGGATGGCAGCTATGGTGATTTGGAAATTGGGCTTTGCCGTAAAGCAAATTAGCATGTAGATTACTGGAGGTATGACAGCTATAATGATGGACAGGGTGCCTGGGATTTGGAACACAAACTGGAAGGCACCTGAGGGAAAAGAATGAAACAGATTTATTTTATTAAGGTAAATGATGATCCTATCTTGGTGTGCTCATTTGATACTATGATCTGATCTTTTGGTTTTGACCTGGCCTTGATGGATTTATGACATAACAGATACTAAAGTGTTACAGGGTAATTAAGCTCACATCTTTTTGGAAAAGATGACCATGTATCTCAGAGTATGACCTCTGGAATGGCACTTTGTTCTGGTAAACCATAATAAAAGTAAAACTGCCAATGAAGCAATAGATTCTGGGCAATCACGTACAATGAACATGATACAATTGTTCAATATGGTTTTAATGCCCAGATTCAAAACTCTAGGGCTCAAAATGCTTACAAGTCTTTCACTGGACCAATTCCACAGGATCTCCCTTATAAACTCAGAATTGTTCATGTTAACATATAAGATTGATCGGAAATAAACAAAAATGAAAGTTTATCAAATCTGTGCACTGAAAGTACAGCGATACTTTAGCTGGAGTCAAGGTTGATGTAGAGCTAAAAGAAATAATTTTACCTGCAATCATCAGTGAAACAGAGGCTGGGCCAAGAATTGAGGAAGCAACAGTGAAGATCTGATAGAAGATATAAAGCATGGATATTGAACTATTCTTCTTGACTGTCTCTCCTCCACTATGCAAAAGGTCAAGGGTGTTTGCCAGAGTTGAGGGTCCCCAGCGACGTCTCTGGTTGTAGAACTCTTTAAACTCTTGGGGAGCATTGGTGAAGGCATCTGACGCAGCATTGTACTCCACCCTCCAGCCCTGTTGTAAGAGCAGAGTGCACAGCCAACGGTCTTCACCTGTACAAGTGAGAATAAGTTAGCCCGTGTCCCTGTTCTAGGAGCAAATTTGATGGCAATGCAATCATTGGCATGTACAAAAAAGAATCATGGTATCTTGCCTTGGTCATATTGGACATATTCTGAGGCTCTGGTGGCCTTTGTGGTGTATCTTTTTAGAATATTATCATCCATCAGAGCTGATCCTCTGAACAGACTGAAGCAGCCAGGGCTACACAAAACACATCCAAACACATGCTCAGCTGTCTTCTGAAGCCAGTGCCCCACTGCATACTCAAACTTCTGATACCATACCATTGGTCCTGTGGCAACACAGTGTCAGTGAATAATCATTCATCATAAATTGTCATTTTTTTCCATGCACATAAGAATAGACTTTTTTGGAATAGATGTGAAGACGTACCCATTCCTGTTGGATGGATTCTGCCACATGCAGCTCCTACATTGTCATACATTCGAAGACGATCAACCAACAAGATCAAAGCAGAGGGATGGAAGTCGGTGTCTCCGTCCAGTGCCAGGAGGTATGTATTGTCATCAGATATGTGTCTCCTTTTGTTATCGTTATCAGCGCCCGGCAAAAGGAACGTTTCTCCATCCAAGGACACAAGACTGGCGCGACAAGGATTGTTCTGCCTCTGTTAAACAAGAGATTAAGCCAAAAGAAAGTGAATGCCTTTCATTTCATGTTAGTACAACCTAAACTGCTGCTTAACAGTAGTAACCACAGTAAAATATGTGAAATTACTGCGTTATGGATCATGAGATATGACTTACTGTTATTTTTTGAGGATTTTTTGCAATGTAGCCTTTCCATCCCAGCAAATAGTACAAATACATAATCTGAAATGCAAGTTCATTTTATTAGGTGTTTTTTTTAGCATAGTTGTCTGTTAATATCTCTAAAAATGTATTATGATGCACTTAATGGCTGTTAATACTCTTATACTAATGCTCTCATATCTCTTAAAATATGCATTTAATGGCTTTTAGTGTTCTTACTTTAAGATATTTTTTAAGCATTATTTTCTTTCTCATTAAAAGAAATTAAATATTTCTTAACATATTGTACCTGTGACCACCGTTTTTTGTTCCTGATGAGCTGTTTATCTTTGAGATGAATATACAGTACATTTCCCTCTGGCATCACAATCACTAGTCGTCCTCCATAAGGAGTTTCATAGATTGTCACTTCATCTGGCTCTTTATTTGTGAACACTCTAATGTTTCAAGAGAGATCAAATACCATACATAAATCAGTTATGCTATTGGATTATACGTTTGGATTGAGTTTACTGACCGATCAATAAATCATTGTTTCCGTTTACCTGTACACCTCCATGACAACGTTTATGAGATCTTCCACATATGAATTGACAAGTTTTTTCCCAGAGTGTTTGTCTTGCAGAAATGAATCATCAACATATATATGACACTCAAAGTCAAAGCAATCCTTGTGGTTCTCTTTTGGATCCCCTCGGTACCGGTCCAATCTACGGTCACAAATGAATTATAATTGATTCAGACATCAAGTGCTGTGTTTTCAGTTGTGTATAATTTGATCACAGGGTCAACAGTAAGGCTCTTACCTGAACATTGAGGTGAGAATCTTAAGCATCTCATCATATGTTTCGTGCCACATTGTCGCACAAAGGTAGATGACACAGTTTTCAATCTCAATCTCTTCATCAGGGCTAGAGATGGAAATATAGAATATGATCCAGTTTTTTAGTGCGCATCACATCACATTCTGTATGTGGTTGATTTACCTCAGCACAAAACAATTTTACCTGTGGAGGACTTTTTAAACGTCTTTAAAAAGTTGTATTTTGCTTAGAATGTATTATTTTTAAATAACGGTGTTCAACAAAAGTGTCACAGTGTAAAGAACTGACCAAATATTTAAAAAAAAAAAAAAAGCCCCCCCCTCAAAAAAAAAAACCCTTACCTCTGTTGGGTTCTTGTGGTGATTGACTTAATTTTGGTGTTCAGCAGAAGAGACTGGTCTATGAATGCTGATTCATAAAGGCGGCGAACAAATAGCTGTGATGTCCGCACAATCCTCGGGACCTTGATCTTCCACACGTAGTATGTGGAAGTGACAAGGCCTAGCCACATGCAAACACCCTCAAGTGCAAGCATTGCAAAAGGCCATGACTCATAAGGGTTATTCAGGGAAGTCCTACAAATACTGTTAGATAGTTCCAGCATCACAACTGTTGTGCTGTTGCTAACTTTGATTGTTGGCAGGTGAGCACAGAATGCTAGGAAAGGATTCACGGTACCATTTGAACTTTGGGACCGACTCAAAGAAGCTGATGGCATATCATACAAATCTTCAGCTTGTGTTACAAATAGGATCATGCCAAGGATAAGCGTTGCCGGACCAGTGAATGAAACAGGAATGGAAAAACCAGATCTCACTGCATTCATTTTGCATGCCACAACTCCAAACCAATGGCAGGCTGCAGAACCGAATGCTTGTAGGAAAAACAGTACAAGACCAATTTGTAAAGCTTCATTTCCAACTTCAGTAAATTCCTTCCAAACAATTTTATTCTCAGCGATAAACAGATAATAAATTAGGTACACTCCAACTATGACAGCAGTTCTCAGGAGGCTTGAGATTACATACACAAAGTCTCTGAAACCTTCTAACTCTGTGAGCATTTCTTGAATTTTGTTGCTTGCCTGCAAAGGGTTCTCCCACCAGTTGAGAGACACAAGCAGAGATGACACGATACCAACAGATACATACGCAGCCCAATTATTCTGCTGGTCTAGAACATAGGAGGTTACACGTACATAGAAGTCAACACCTAGTAGAGTGTAGCCTATCAGCACCAGAATGATAGAGCAAATAGGAAAGACAATCATCCAGGTCTGTCTATGTACGCGAAAGACAATCTGAAGAACTGAGGAAAGAATGCAAACTCCTCCAGAGATGAAAAGGTTGGTCAGCACATCAAATTGTGGCATTACAACCAACACGAGGACAGAAGTCCCCAAAGACACCAAGGCCTCAATCAGGCACATCTGAAAAATATTAAAACAGATAACGTTCTATCAGATTATGAATTGAGTCCCGTTCTCATTTACTCTGAACGTTAACAGTGGGGGAGAGAAAGGACAGCTTAATTAGACCTTCTTATTGTCTTAACCATTATGTATTTGATGTTTGAAAGTTTATAAAACCAACAAACTGAAATGTGGACATTCTAATCTTGAATGAAAACAAATCAACTCACAATTCCCAGCGTCTGCATATTTGGCGCAACAAAGCTTTTGAAAGCAACTTTCCATAGTGACTTGAGGAAGACCAGCAGATTTGGTGTGACCAAAGTACACATGAGCAAAAGCATGTAAAGCTGCTTATCCTTTTCCGTTCTCAAGGACATAGGACTGGAGAGTGTACTTAGTACCAACAGGGATCCCTGTTGAATGAATAAAATTTAGCAAGGTCAAATGAATAATGCCAAATTTATGTAGAAAAATATCAAAACCTTACAGTAAATACACTAAATATATTTCTGTTTGGGTAGTTCTTTATTGTTTGTGGTATTAATCATTGTAAGGATTAGTTGAATGATTTTGAGCCCTACAATATTTTTACTTTTTAAATTGAAAAATTAATTATTCAATAATTAAATGAATTATTATTAATTACACATCATTAATCAAACTGACATTGATAATTGGTGAGGTGGTGGCCATATGCAGTAAGACATTTTAGGGAGAGACATATGAGAAGATAACAGGGTGCAAAGGGTAGAGCAATCAACCAAGTCATAAATGCCTTTAGCTCTATATGTAACCATAGAGATAGCAAACAGCAAGCATAACTTGATTTAGATAAACGGCAGTGGGTGGAGCACTTAAAAACACCAGGACTGTAGCAGTACACTAACATATAAATATAAATACATATCTCTATTAAATCATGTCAGGAGTTATACATAAACAGTATAGAAATATTTGAATAAGGTATCATACCTTGCTAATGACAGCACTTATCAGCACCAGCACACCCACGGTCCCTGCCACTAAGTGCTGTAAAAGCTGAAAACATGTTCTCTTCTTCTCTTTTTCTGCCCCAATAGGACTTAACTGAAAGGGATCCCAAGTATCTCTGCAAAACATTTGTTTCCATTGACATTCATTGTTTGTTTGCTGTTGTATTTTAAAGTAGTTTAGATATTGTGTTCTGTCTATTACACCTAGTTGGCTTTGTAGCGATTTCGTCATTCGAATTCTTAAAAAAATTAAATATATGATAAATATACATATTATACCTATATATAATATTGAATTGTAGACCTAATTGTTGTCTGGGCTAATGTGTCTATATACCTCCCCTTTCTATTTACTTCCTTTCTTTATTTTCTTATGTTCTTATTTCCTTATTCCTCATGTTTTAATATTGCTGAACACCTGATGCTTCTGTCTATCATTATGAGTTGTGTGTAAAGACACAAAAACATGTAGAATTTCAAAGTTATACCTTCAAAATAGTTTAGATAGTTATTACACTAAGGTGAGCACACTTCTAACAAACTTTTAGTTAGTTGAAGGTTAAGGCATATTGAGTCAATAGTATTGATGGGAACAGAACACACAAAGACGTAAAAATACATTCTTTCGTTTTTGTTTTTGTTTTTGTTTTTTTAGTTTTTTTTTTTGTGGCAAAATACCTGATTAAATAACTACAGTGACTCAAATTACCATAATGTTTCAGCGGACCTATAAGTTGTACCAATCTACGCCACAACCTCTACATAACTATATTGTGGTGAATATTTCATTAAACATAGCAAAGAGAAGCACAGCTAACACAATGCAGCTCATTTCCTACGACGATTAGCTTCCATGAAAATATTCGTTTTTTAAGATCCAACATCATGACTTCATTTAAGTTCAAGCTTTTTTTAAGCTTACCACTATGCAGACAATTTACACTAAATTAATAATGTAATGTTTTGTCATATGTTAAGCAGGCATAAAACACCAACAATTATAAATGTAATAAAAGCAAATGTACCGGTGTCTCCCCTCTCGCTTTTGCCCCCTTTCCCTCAGCTCCTCCATGTCTGAGTGATCGCACAGTTATTCCAGGAACAACTGGTGATTGTCTGTGTTAGTTTACTTAAATCTGTCAGGTCGAGTCATCTGTGGACCTTCAGCCCTCCCACCTTAACTGTGAATGTGGCAATAAAGAAGTACAAGGATCACCTGTAATCGTTACAGTTTAACATTTTCTCTACGCCTTAAAGGAATCTTTTTATTACGGGCAATATTGAGGAAATTGTGTTTGATGGGTTTTCGGGAAAACCTGAATGCAGATATATTTTTAGACGCACCTTCCCACAGCACATGATATTGATTTATTCTTCTGCTAAATTCATTCTGCCTAATTTGTTCCCTAATCAACAGCATTTCAACTCAATGCCCCCCTTAGGCCTGTATAATGTAATTGATGTTAGTCTGGATGAAAACTTCTACTTTTACTTCAAGATTAGTTGAAATCATTGGCCCTCATTCACCAACTGTTCTTAAGGGGAAATTTGTTCTTAAAACCCACTTACGAAGTTTTCTATCACCGATGTTTTCTTATTTGGGATTTGTTCTTAGGTAACAGTAGAACCTACGAACACTTAAGAGCACACTTACGCATGTTTGAGTGCTTCCATGTTTTGCAAATTGTTTATCGTGTTTTCCTCAGTTCTACAGTGGTGTAATATTATAGGATTTAAATCACAATAATATTTTTTATCATTTATAATATTTTTACATGATTATTTTTATTATTTTACAAAACATCATGGTCTTTTAAAATGAATAAACACCACACTAACACTTCATTTAACACTCCAGAAAGTAGTGCATATCTATTCAATGAACAAAAAGAGCAATATGAGAATAGAACAGTTGATGGAGACTGTGATAAGTGAGCAGTAGTTTATATACACTATTTATGGGTTATCCCATTTGAAACCAGACAGGTTGTAAAGCAAGTGTGTAAGAATCAGTCAGTTTTACTTTAACATATGGATAGCCTCCTGTCTGCTACTCTACGTGTGTAGCATTGAACCATTAAAGCGGGAGCAGAGGTAATGGCTCAAGCTACTCATTGGCTGTTCGAAAGGAATAAAAAGAAATAAAGTCAGAATTGCAAAAAAGTCGGTAGTGCGAGGAAAGAAAGTCAGAACTGCAAGAAAAAAGTCATAATTGTGAAAAACACAGTTGGAATTCTGAGAAGTAAAGTCGGAATTGACTAAGCAAACTTTTTTTATTTTAATGTGGCCAAAATGGCCTCCATAGATTTCTGTGCATGTACAAGGCCCTGCCCTTTTATGGGGATAGGCGCGACGTTTACCCAATTAGAAACAACTGGCATGAACTTTCGGTTTACAATGACCATGGGATTCATCATTATAAGAACAAAGATATGAACAATTCCGTTGTTTAAGAACACGTCATGAACCTGACATAAACTTTTTCTTAGGACCTTTCTCAAGAACAAATGTAAGAAAACATTTAGGAAGACACTGGTGAATGAGGCCCATTGTTTCTACACACTGCTGTTTTTCTCATTATAGTTCGTTTTCAACACTATGAGATTTTGTAACTTATTGTCAATACTGCCTACACTGTATCACAACTTTGTTTCACTCACAAAAAGAGGGGGGGCAGAGAGAGAGAGAGAGAGAGACAGACAGACAGACAGACAGTCAGACAGACAGAAAGAGAAAGAGAGAGAGAGAGAGAGAGAGACAGAGAGAGACAGACAGACAGACAGAAAGAGAGAGAGAGAGAGAGAGAGAGAGAGAAACCAATAAAATCGCTCTTGATTATTCCTGTGAACTCTTTTATTCCACAAGATATAAATCGGTTCACAGGTTATATAACAACAACAAAGTAAGAAACCTTTACGTAATGGTGACAATCTCATGACAAGACAGTGCTAACTGACCACATCCCAGTGGTTATATGGCTGTATGGATACACTCCCTGTCCCATAAGGAAGAATGAGACATCACTGTCAGAGCATGCATCACTGTTTCTGGTTCAAAACCTTGACACCAGCCTTCTGAGTTGTCAGTGGAACCACGCCTGTCTACACCCAATTTGTAATCAAACCATTTTGCCCAGAGCACCCATACAGGTTCATTTAAGCAAGATGTGTAGTGGTACTGAATGGGGCAGGGTTGAGGTCTCAGTCACAATTCTTCTCCCTCATAGCTCTGGTACGGTGGGACAAGTTGCCCCTCTCCATCAGACGCTCTGACACACTGAACACATTAAAAAAACACCCCCAAACTCCGCTCTTTCTTTCTTTCTTTCTTTCTTGTTCTTTGCACTACCTTCTGTGTGCTGAGGTGTGTTGATTTAGGCCTACTCTCTATGCTCTTTGGCAGTTACTTTGGATAAAGCCATCCGTGAAATAACTAATTGTAAATGTAGATATCTCATTCTTTTATTTAAAATATTATTCATTCATTCAACACACTCCATTCAGGACTGTAGGGAGATACCCAGACTCTTCAGCTGCTTCTGCCTCTCCTGACAAGTAGACAGTGTTTGTTTGTGGAAGAAAACCATCAAAACACATTCTATTATTCAACTTAATAGTCTTGATTGTTCTAAAGTCTAAATACATTTTAAAGATGAGGTTATAATGTTCCATAATAACAGAGTGTCATTTTTACATGTAGTGTGGAGAGACCTAAGTATTCATATATATTCCAATGGGAATAAATGGTATTGTCTGTTTGAAGAACTCTGCCTGTGAACAGGTTTTGAATATGAGCTGAGGAATCCACTGAGATTTGATTTTTATTATGATCACGGAGGTACAAGAGAAATAGTGTTATTATTGTACTAAATTCATCCAGGTACAGTCTGTGCATTAAAGAAGCCAAAAACCAACCGAGAGTTGTTTAACACCAATTTGTACAGGGACCATTTCAATGCAGTTTTGTACCTTTTTCTCTTGACAGGAAAATTAAGGGCATCTTTTATAATCTTTTTTCATTATCATTATTTGCCACTTTTATGTCATATTTTTGTGGCACTTGTAACAGAGCTCCCTATGGTGAAACAGCCCAACTCTGTGGTAGACCAGATCATTACAATCGATGCAAGTTCAACATGGTTTTTTGTGCAGTATGTCTACGTGTTCATGTGTCTTTGTGCCAGCACCTGTGTGTGCATGTTCGTTAATGATTAGAAAGCGTTCACTGCTTCACCACTTTGACCTATGGGGGAAATTATAATACTTAAATCGGAATACGTCCACAATGCAGACGTTTTTTTGATTTAACACAGTTAGTTAATTTAATTTGTATATGTGTAATTCTTCATAGGATAGATATTTAGTGTCTGCTAACCTTGGTAAACGGGACAATTCAAGAACAATTTCACAAAAAAAATTTTTTTCTGGTATAGACAAACAAACAAATAAATAAATAAATACAAATGTCATGCCAGTGTTGGTCATCCTGTAATGAAATATCAATCTTTTTACCACCGTACAAAATACATATGCAAAACACAGCTAAATGTTAAATCTCATAGGCAAACCTCAGACCACACTTGTTCATTGCAATGCACTGATTTGTATGTACTTACCTTTTATAAATCAGACTGTTACCAGTAGTTGGCAGTATTGGTCTGTCTCATTGGAGGGCCCATACTGTTAAGCACCTGACTTTTCATGCAATAATTTAGACACAGTTACTATCCAACCAATCAGTTTACATACCCCCAATATAGACCATAATATTTCACAGAGAAATGATAATATGAAAAGAATTGATGAATATAACAATATTATAAAAATATATCATAAAGAATAAAAATATTAACAATAAATAATATCAGTTGATCAACTGATCAATCAGTCGATCAATTGCATTTAACATGTTTATTTTGAGTTTGCAAGCAGCACTGTCACACATCATGCCGTCATTGTAGGTAGCACAATGATAGAACATTCCCCCACTTATCAGAGTTCAAAATATAAACACATGAGACGGGTAAATGTTGGTTTCTAAAAATAACTAGATCTCCATTAGAAGGTGGACTGAAAGGAATGGTATTTCTGAGGAAAGAAGGATATGTTGCAAGAGAATATATCACAGAATGTCTTTGGAGACTGGGTGTAGAAAAGATTCCTTTACTTCCACTATTGTAACGTAATTCTTTTGTGTCCAACGGAAATTAAAGAGGAATTGATTCTGATTACCAGTTAAGGTTACAGAACAAAATAATCATACAACAGCTAATAGATAAGAGGTCTTTCTCACTGGAGGGCATATACTGTAAATATCTCATAAAATAATATGGATAGAGTTTCTTTCCAATCAAAAGAGGTTCCTTTGAGCCTCCAAAATGTTTGTTAATTCAGAAAAAAGGTGTGTAAAGAGCAAACTATCCTTTTCATGCAGTGCACTGAGCTCCAGGGAACTTCAACAAAGGCTTAAATCACAGTCCAGTATATAACAAGCTCATCGATTATGTCCTCAAAGATAAAAGAAAACCTCAGCTATGAATTAAAAAAACCTGCTATTTCACTGCATTATGAATATGGTACACGGAAGTATAAAAGGGTTAGTGGGACAGGGATGTACAGCACTCTTAGAAATGCCAGAGGGGGCGGAGTGCTGTGATCCGGGAGTCGTGTAAGTATATCAAACACTACCTGAGAAATTCTTCAGCATTTTACGGAAACAGTGGGAACCTGTTTGTGCAGGTAGAGTTGTTGAATGAGACAAGACCAACACTTAGAGTGAAACCGCAGATTCATGTGCTTTCAACTGACATTCTTCGAGGATTTGCATGTGATTAAAGTGAGGTAAACCATTTCCTCATTACTAATACAACTAACTTAAATATGCCATTTTGATACTTGTTTAGATTCTTGATGAGCATTAAATAGACATCATTTTGTTGCAAATTAACTAGGAGTACAATTAGAAATGAGAATGAGAATGTTTTCTAATCTCTTCTGAAGATTACCACTTCATCAAAAAGTCAACACAAAAAGAAGAGGTTTCCAACAGGCTTTTCACAGCACAAACATTCATTTCTGCATATGAACGGAAAGAAACAGTGAACCCATCATAAAGCAGAATGTTGAACAACGACTCAAGGATGCACCAAGGCCGCCTTCGTCTGCGCCCGTGGCTTGAGGAACAGATCCAGTCAGGGAAATATCCTGGAGTGGTGTGGCTGGATGAGGTAAGATTTAAAAATATGACATAATAAACTGATATATTCATATTGAAAACTAGTTATTTCTTACAACAGAAATGAAGTAAATTGAAATGAAGGTGAAAGAAGACACCTTTAAAAAAAGGTTACTTATTTTAATGAGACATATTCAGCCAAGTCATCTCAAAGGTTTGACAGATGTCATCCTATGGAAAAATATCTATGATGAATGATTTGTTTTGATAATGTATTTCATAGTCTGTCCACAGGGTTTTTAATACCCATTATATTAAGCTTTGAGTGTATGATGCCACTCAGAGATGAAGATAAAGAGAGCTCATACTTTATACTACTTTAAACTTTAGACTGCCAGAGTTTTCCAGATACCTTGGAAACATGCTGCTCGACACGGTTGGAATATAGACAAGGACGCCACTTTGTTCCGAAACTGGGCAATTCACACCGGTAAGGAGCAAGCCCAGGCATCATTGGACATAGCTCTCATATTACACCACAAGAAGCTTTTTTTCTCCCCAAAACATACAGCTAATATTGCATGCTTGAATATCAGTACCTTTGCTTCTGCTAAAATGAACCCATTATACCTTAAATTTGTCAGAGATAAGTGGGGAGTTGATACATGATATTGATATTTGATATCATTTCATGGTTCAAGTCTCAGAAAATGCAAAAAAGCTACACCTAGCCTCAGTGTTCTGGATATCTTTTGTTTGATGTCTGTGACAGGCCTTTGATGTACAGTGTTTGAGAAACTAAGTAATTGTCCGGGGAAAGAGAGGACTTTCTGGATACCCTTAACTTTGTGTCTCACAGTCCAGAGAAAGTAATGTGTACAGAACATAAGAGTCATATGAAGTGATCTACACGTTTGTTTCCTTATTTTCTGTACTCAGCCCCCTGTCATAGATCTATTTGTGCTACTTACATGGTTTATCAAGTAATCTAAAATTAAATGATTCAAAGCCTCTTTATGTCAGATCAGTTTTAGGTTCAGCTTTACTTAAGCAGCAAAACTCACTTATTACTGTTGACTGTCAACCAGTGTAGTATCTGGCTCTTTGTCATGAATCTAGAGGCTTGAATAATTCTACATACATAAGTATGGATGTATGTATTATCTGGGTGAACGACTTAAAAGTCCCAGTAAAGACTAACATGTAATTGTGGTTACGCACAATTTAAATAATTTTTCTAGGGTGTCTGGCTAAACTGGTTGAAGTGCTTTCAAACGATTATGCAATTAGGTACATAGATATAAAGTTGCTCAACATAATTTTTTTTTTCTCTTCTGGTTTCAAGGCAGATTCAAACCTGGAATAGACAAACCAGATCCAAAGACATGGAAAGCCAACTTCCGGTGTGCTCTTAACTCCCTACCTGATGTCAAGGAGCTGCAAGATAAGAGCATTAAAAAAGGTCATAATGCGTTCAGAGTGTATATCCTGCTTCCTGCGACGAAAACGCCAAGACGCCGGAAAGGTACGTGTCCATATGCACTACTGCAAACTCTGCTCACCAACCGTTGAAGCAGATCAATTAAATCAGAGAATACAGACTTGAAAGTGTTATTGTGTCACTCACAAGAGCCAGTGGGTGAGATGTAAGACTTTCATATGTACTTTTTTATATTTCTGTATATTGAAGTAACTCGCGACAATAAATCATAATCAAAAAGCAATTGTACTCTAAAGTAATATCAGTCAGCACAGTTTTTTCATGCCTGAAAACACCTGAAAAGCTTATGGAATGCCTACTTTCTTTTGACATGTTGTTGGCACTCTGCTAACCCTCACATGGGTAACTTAATTCCACAGTTTTTAAGGGAAGTGATTCGGACGTTAAAGTAGGACTGCCTGTGCTGCCGTCAGGTACAACGGCACCGCTGGAAAGGTTTGCAGGTACATGCTAGCAAAACAAAATTATATATATATTATAATATAATAAAATAAAAACATTATATATATATATACACACATATATGTGTGTGTGTGTGTGTGTCTGTATGTATATAATTCAAATTATATTATTAAGTACTTGTTCTATATTATTAAATCTATAAAGAATCCATTGTATGTAACCTTTCCATTTGAATCTTATAAACTAACCTTCATTTCCTTTATCAGAGGCATTTTGGAAATACAGAGATGGTGAGCATGAATATAGTTCTGATATCATAAAAAGAGAGAGCTACTCTTCCTTTAACTCAGTGAAAGAGGAGAGATCAACTAGTCACTTCTACTGCTCATCACCACTGACCAATGGAATGCAGAGTAAGAGGCTTTATTGAAGTACTACTGAGTGTATGAGTGTAATTACATGCCAATAAATGTAACAGAGAAAAACCATCTGCAATTTTGTAAATGTTTCAATTACAGTTGCAGTAGGAAACCATGAAAACATCACAGATGACCAAGAACAGACAGAGGCAGTATTAAAGGCAAGTTAAAATTTTGTAAAAGCGTAAATACTTGTAGTTGTTGTTATCTTTTTTTAAATGAATGAAATGCTTACTTGGTATGAGAATAGATTAATGACATTAGGGTTATGTGTTCTTGGCAGATAGTGGACCACTTGAAGAATATGGAACACTGGAACCCCTCTTGTGAGCCTGACAGATGCTGGAGACCAGCAACCTCAACCTGGATGGAGTGTCTCTGTAAGTCTCACCACTAATCTAAAACTGTTCAAAGATTCAACTATATGTGTATATACACATATACATATATATATACACACACACACATATATATACACACACAAACACACATACATATATACATATACATATACACATATATATATATATGTATATATTTATATATATATATATACACACACATATATATATATACACACACACACCTCCCTAAGAAACAGAAGTTTAGATACACACTGTAGTCTCACCATCTCATTTCCTTCTTTGAGGTGAAACAATGGATCATTCGGGGTATCCTCCTCAGATGTACTGTCACACTCACAACTCTTTAACTCAATCAAGTCAATACACATGAGGCTGCCAGCAAGACATGCAAACACCTTTTCAGATCAGACACACTCCACACAACAACCTGGAGCCTGGAGAAGCATTGTAAATAAAGAGGAGTGTGTGCTCCACAAGCTGTGAACCCAGCGGTTCCATCACAATGCCTGGACGTTTTCCTTTGAAATACGTTAACCATAGAGGCTTTAAGAACAGTATGGATGATCACTACAAGGTAACACTGCAGACATATTTTGAGCTGAAATGAATGGACTGATTATATTTTATTAACTGACTGCAGTGTTTTATAAATAAACTTTCTATTTTACTCCATATAATGCTTTTGTACAATATTTTATTATCATACCAGTGACAAGTTAATTCATTTATGAGAACAACACTTCAGAAATAGTCACTGAATTCAGTTATGTGCAAATATGTCTTGATGTAATCTTTATCTCCTTATGAACAAAATATAAACAAAGCAAGTGTTTGCATTGAGACCACTTTAATGAAATGTATCTCATTCATGTGAATGGGCTTATACAAATAGTTACATATATATGCAATTGCAAAAGCAATTAGCTCAGAATAAGACTGCTTTGGGGAGCAACTTTCCAGGGGTAGAATGCTGTAGATCAGTGGTTCTCAGCTCCAGTCCTGAGGGCCCCCTGTCCTGCACGTCTTTGTTTTAACTCTTCATTGCCACAGTTAATGGAGTTAATCAAGGGCTTGATGATTAACTGATCAACAGAATCAAGTGTGTCAGTCCTGAGTTAAAACAAAGATGTGCAGGACAGGGGTGCCCTCGGGACTGGAGTTGAGAACCACTGGTGTAGATTCCCCAAAGGCCAGGCCAAAAAAAAGAAAAAAAAAGACAAAAAACCAGCACACACCAGCCGTGGGGCTGGGAACAGTCTGAGAAGTGAGAGTGCGTGACGATGTCTAACGCTCGAACGCTCTGCTGAAGCTGCGTTTTACGCCTCCTCCTCCTCCTCCTCGGCCGCCCCGTCCTCTCCTGTTGTTAAAGCTGCCGTTGCTGTTTCTGAAGCTTCCGCGGCCTCCGCCCCTGCCTCCGCCGCGACCCCCGAATCCACCCGATGCCCGGTCGCCTCGGTTACGCATGCTCTCTTCCAACTCTGGGAGCTCCATGGCCATGGACAGTTGCCAGCGCCGACCATCTTGCCAGACCTCCTGTGGAGTACCCACCCCCAACATTCGAAAAAAAATTGACACAGCACTTTGTAAACTCCTGACCACAGTAAGACAGAGTATCTGGGTGTTGTTCTCAATCCATCACTTGACAGTGGAGGTGAAATTTGATGCAGCAGACTCATCCCTGCTTAATTCGACTGGCTAGCTTAGTGAAAAGTGATACTTTCAAAGTGAAACTGCAGTTTAATGAAGTTTGGTAAATTGATTTCCATGTTTTCTTAAACTATACATTTACAAATAGGCTTCTGCACGCTACTCACACTTAACTTCAGGTTGTGCAAGAACAACAATCTCAAAAAGTAAAATAACCCAACAAGAGTAAGCATACCTGGATCCCTTTCACTTTATCAACGGGGACATCGAAACAAACACCCTAAAAGAAAGAAAGAAATTATTTGGCAAGAGCATCTCAAAAAAAACCCCAAAAAACAAAAACCAAACACCCTTCCCCCCCTCCCCCTTGCAACACTCTTCTGTAAAACAACAAACCACAGACTGGTTTAAAAAAAAAAAAAAACATAGTAATGGTATCTTTCTCTGCAGTAAGAGAGACACTTTACTCCAATTGACTCACCTTTTTGCCTTTAAGGAAGGTCATGCGTTGAATCTGACTATCAATCTCCTCGCCGAGCTGCTCCTTAAGACCCCTCCAGGCATAACCGATGCTGTGCATCTCCTGTGAGCACTTCAGTATCATGGTGGTGTAGCCCTGTGAGGACACGGAGGCGGTCAGGGGTCCACTCACACCCAACAGTAACACAAGACAGTTTCACTTTGTGTACTCTTAAATTACTTGTTCTTTTTATATATATGGCAGGGACAGTTCAAATGTCTGACCAGGAAAGAGCTAAAAAACAAACAAGAAAACGTCATAAAACAAGGAAAACATAACAACATATGTGTGTTACACAAGTGAAGGATGTTTAGGCGGACTAATCCTCTTGGAGATCAAAGGAAATTGTTGTGTTTATGCCCGCATAAAGGATTTCTGTGTCCGCGTCAAGAAGTGATTTAGAGTAACCCGGCCATCATTCACCGTGACCAAGAGCGTGACAGCGATTCTTTTTTAACACACACAAACACGCACTTACGGCATCAGAGTTGATAAGAGATCTTTGCTCTAAACTGGTAGCTCCAGATATGTGAGCTAGAGCTGCTGCCAGGGCTTCCACTGCACCGCGTTCTTCGATTAGTTTTTCAGCAGCTCCACGGAAATACTCAATAGCCGCGGCTGGCACGGAATCCAAGTACCTTCCATAGAAAACAATGTTTTTGTAAGCACAGAGGTCATGTAGCTCAAAAGGTAATCGGAATGTTTACTTTTCCCTCCCAGAGTTAATTACCTGACAGCGTCTTTACTAGAAGATTTGATGATATCATTGGCAGTTGGAACTCCAACACGCTTGAATGTGATTCCCTGATGAACATAGTGAAAGAAAGCTCATTAGGTTTCAATCATGCTTTTTTTGGAGATGTATTTGTGTGTAGTCAGTGTGTGTTCTTGGTCGGTGTTGACTCACAGCTTTCTGCTCCACATATCTGAGCTGGTCTTCCTCTTTGCGTTGGTAGAAACAGATGCATACGCCAGTTCGGCCTGCTCTCCCGGTTCGCCCAGCTCTATGAATATAAGACTCAACATCCTATATGTTCAAAACAGGGATAAAAGCAACTGTCACTTCAGATTATCTTTCAATAACAGGACTGTAACATCAGTAACAACAAATTGTAATTTAGCTTCATAACATTGGGCTTGCATAACAAAACTCGACATATTAAAGATGGAAAGAGAGAACTGATGCCCTGAAGTTGTACCTTAGGAGGTGAACACTGTATGACCAAGTCGACTTCTGGGATATCTAAGCCTCGGGCAGCAACGTTTGTGGCCACTAAGACCTCAAAGGTCCCGTTCCTGAATCCTTTCAGAGTAACTTCTCTTTGCTTCTGTGGAATGTCTCCGTGTAACGACTGAGCACTCTGTTCAAAAATGACCGTGGAAAAATAAGAATAATGACAAGATTCAAACAAGAGATCCTTCGTTGACACTTTTTGAATAATATGGTTTATGTATTTTATAGTGGACCTGTTTGATAGAGCTACTCAGCGACAGCTCGCCGGCTTCTTTCTTGGTCTCGCAGAAGACAATGGTGCGGCTATGGCTGCCACTGTACACTTGTATGACATCACCAATGACGGCTGCCCTCTGGGACCAGTGACAGGCGATGGCAAGATGCTGGGGGGAAAGACAAATGAAAGTCTAGTCAGAAAAGGCGTATTCTCAGATCTTCTGTACTCACCATTCCAAATACAAAGCCTATGTTGTTTAGACAGAAACTCTACCAAATCGCTAGAGGACAAAGGACATAGGAGAAATGCAAGATAAAATGACTGCTATTTTCCATAGGATTGCAGGTTTTACTTTTGTAGGTGGAAGACAAGCCCATCAATATTGAAACATACCAGTTGTAACTGGGTCAAACAGTTTTTGTAGCTTGTTTTAATGTGCGCGACTGACTGTTCAATTATCGAATGGTTCTTACAGCCTTTTTCAAAGCTTCATTTCAGTACCACTAATAGAGCACTATTGTAAGTCATAAACAGGGTCATATGTTTGACTATTCAGAAAGAAAGACATCAGGAATGCACAGTTATGTGTTGGGGGCATGTTAGTTATGCCATTGATTAAATTGCATTGGGAAAATATTAAGTAAAAACAAGGTAAAGTTATGTTGGCTGTAGAGGTTGCAGACACAGAGTGCAGCATGGATATGGCAGTTACACAGTGATACTGAAGGATTCTACTAGACAAAAAAAAAAAAAAAAAAAATCAAACAAAAGTTCTAAATGATATACGCAAGACAGTCACATCTGTCATCAACTGACAATATGGAGGGAAATTTTACAAAAGGGAGGGCACGCGCCTTTCGACAGACAGAACTGGTTATATACAAATACAGTTTCACTTTCTGTTTTACATGTGCAAAGTCTGTTTTGAAGCTATCCCAGCATTCACCCCAACACTGTAACTAGTTTGTTTTGATGTGTACTCGGAGTGTTTTGATACACTGTCAGTTTGTGCACCTCGACCAATAAACAACTGAATGTAGCATCTAACGCGCGCAATATCGTAATAAGGATGCAAGTTTTTATCAAACCACTTAGCTACTCTTTACATTATGTGCTCAGGCTGTCTGGCAGTTGTTTAATCCTTGAAAACTGGGAACCTTACATGATGTATGAGGAACAACAATTTAAATGCAGGTTCAATTCTGTGTAACTCTCAAAACGGGAAAAACCCAGGTGCCATAGTGACTGGCAAACACACACTCACCCACACACACACGTACACGTGCGCGCACACACAAACATGTGCAAAAAAAGTTCACGAGTTTCTTTGGAAGAGATATCTGTGCAGATAAACACTCACTTCAATCTTCCAAAACCGGTCAGACCAGAAGTTACTTGATATCTTTGTACACTCAGAGCAGTTCATCATCAGAGTCTTTCAAGGTTGCTTAAGGTCTACCTCATCAAAATGGAGCCAAACAGCCTCAAAATGTGAGATTAATTCCATCATTATAAGTCCTAAAGCACTTGTTACCACTAGAAGCTGTTTTTACTCAAAAAAAAGTCTTACATCAACGGTAGTGGCAGCTTTCTGGGTCTTTTTGCCAATGAGATCCACATGTACATACTGCGGCCGCATGTATTTCTTGGCCACTGCATAAACCCAAGGAGGACAGGTGGCTGAGAACAGCAGGGTCTGTGGGTTGCTCTCAGAGTCTGAAACAAAGAATCAGCTCATTCAAGATTTTTAAGCTTAATGGGGCTTTACCAGCGGTAACAAAAAACACAGGCAATCTATCTACCTGAAAACATGTTCACACAGGCTTTTAGTCTCAAAAGCCCATATGATATGAAAAATGAATTATTGAGTTGAGAACTTCCTCATAAGAACATGTTCATGTTTTTTTTTTATTCCAAACCACTAATGCTTTGCTATTCATGTTATTACTCATCGATATGATGAATAACAACAGGAGTATTCTGATTTCATATTAGAAAACAAACAAGTTGTACTGTCCGGTGAAGTGAGAAAAAAACCTGAACACTGTATAACTCCACATTTGAACACATGGATGTTCAATAGAGCTTGTCTGAAATCCAATAAGGACACTGTTTTTTTTTTGTTTTAGTGCAAAATGTATTTGCTCCGGTCACAGAAAAGCCTACGTCATTGGAAGCTATTGCTTTGACATCGCGTTTCTGTTTGTTACCTTTTTTGTAGGAGGTAGCTAGGATCTCTTCCACTTGTTCAGCAAAGCCCATGTCAAGCATCTGGTCTACTTCATCCAGAACCACATGTTTTAACTGAGACAGGTCCAGTTTGTTGTTCTGGAGGTGGTCTTTAATGCGACCCGGGGTTCCAACCAGTACATCGATACCACTGCGGATTGCATCAACTGATGCAAGGAACATGATATGTTTGTATTGTGGGTAAATTATCAGGCAATCATCAGATTAGTTAGCATATTATAAAAAATATGTTTGTATTGTGGGTAAAATTATCAGGCAATCATCAGATTAGTTAGCATATTATAAATGGTGCTGCTATAATCAACGCTACATAAAGTAGATAACATATCCGAACATGGATTCAAATTTCATGTTGTGGAAAGTGTGATTTTTCAGTTCAATTTGTTGTGATTAAGGGAGAAAAAAAACTCACCTTGAGGATTATAAGAGCTTCCTCCATAGAAACAGGTAACAGAGAGTTTTTTGGTGATATCCTTGAAGTCTTTAGCTACCTGAATGGCAAGCTCACGGGTAGGTGCAAGAACCAGAACCTATGAGTATAAAACATTATTAGCAGTAGTAGTGGTGGTAGTAGTAGTAGTATTATCATAGGTAGTAATAACAATCAATCAAAACTTGTAATCTGATGGGTTTTCACTTAGTCGAGTTTGCTGAAATTCTAATGTCATGTGTACATTTTATTGTTTGAGCCAAGATTTGTTACCACTTCTAAATATCTATTATTCGAATAAGCAATAGATGCACAGACAGATCACTGTCAAAAAGATGATCGTTTCTCTGGAAATTTCAGTTTTCCAATGAAATGTCAGCCCGATGGCAAGTCACACACCTTTGGGGCTCTGCCTCTTCTCTTGTCTTCTGGCCCAGACAACAGTTTCTCCACCAATGGGATGGCAAAAGAGAATGTTTTTCCTGTGCCTGTTCTGGCCTGTCCCACCACATCCTTTCCATCATATACTGCGTTGAAGGTTTTAACTTGAATGTCAAACAAGTATGTCACACCGCGTGCTGCAAGAAGACAGAGCTGTTGTCATGGAAACATCATAACATGCTTAACAACAACAATGCCTTGAATAGTACCAAAATGGCTGTCGCAGCTGTGAATGAGTCCATACCTTGAAGTAATCTGATGGTCTGCTGAGAGATTCGGAAATTTGAAAACGCTCCTGCCTTCTGCTCTGGGGTCTTCAATATGAGTAAATAGGTAAATAAGTAAGCACATAAATAAATTAAATAAATAAATAGCATAACAAACAAGCAAAATGCGCCATTGTTGTAGCCATTAATTTAGGTAAACTAAGATTTCAAATGATGAGTTCATGCATTCATTTCAAAAGGAATAACTGAACTCAAAACAGCAGGTACCTACCAATTCTTTTTCACTGTCACTACTTGAGTCCTCACTTGACTGTGCTGGTGTCTCTGCGGAATGTCCATTGATCTCTCCGTTGATCTTAAGAGATTCTGTTGTTACTCCATTGGCTATAGTGTCCCCTGAATTTATCTTTTTCTTCTTTTTCTTCTTCTAAATTCATGGGAGGGAGATTGTTAGATTTGGTTTGATTGGAAACATTGACAAGGAGTTCTGATCAAACAAATACATATCAATATACCACACAGACAAATAAAAGGACTGGTCTTCTGCCAGAGGAAATTACATACAACTCTGAATAAACTACAAAAAAAAAAACTGAGCAGAAATATTCATGATAAAGAAAGACATTGCTACCTCACTGATTTGGTCATTTGATGAGTCACTGCTGGGCTCTTCACTAGAAAGAGATTTGTTTTTCATTAAAAGTGGTCTCTGTTCAAGATTTCCGTTGACATCAGTGGACTCTTGCAGGTCCCCCATGGCTGTGTTCATTTTTTCACTTTTTCTCTTTTTGGGAGCTGGAGGTGTGCACTCATCTGTTTCTTCTGCTATGGTAGTTTTCTTCTTCTTGATCTTTCCATCCTTTGCTTTTTTCTTCTGCGGACACCACAGAACACATTATCAGCAATGCTAAGGTCATTATTTACACGCAGCCCTTACCAGTACAAATACCGTTACATGTCAAGGCGAACTAACACTGAGGCAAAGACCAAAAACAATGTCTATATTTACATGTAGTCATTTAGCAAACGCGACTTACAGCAGAGAATAGCGAGTATTCTTAAACCAACACATCTCAGCTTGCAATTTACAATAAAAGTTCAATGCACTTTCAGTGGTAAGAAATCAAGACATAACAAACCGACAGCTAATTCAGGTTGTATAGTGCAAGTACGTTCACCAGTACATCAAAATCTGGTGAAACTGTGAATGGCAGTCAAACTGTTATGACACTCTGACCAATCAGTAGTCTGCAGTGTTTTCACGTTATGGTACGTTTGGTACTACTCAGCTTGCTTGGGAACACGACGGAGTAGGTACGAAAAATAGTAGCGGATGCCAGATACCAGGTACTAGATTGGCCTAACGGAAAAGCGACAAAAGCGAGTAGAGTCGACTCGAGTCGAGCCGGTACCATGCAGAGGAAAAGCGACATATCTGAGTGGCTGTACCGTAGCAAGGCTTAGCGTCAACACGCTTCAGCTTGTCAGTAGGTCACGTGAAAAGCAACAGCGGCCCATGTGCACGTGGACATATTATTAGCAATGCATGCAAACTCGAACATTCTTAAGTTATACATTCTCAAAATCATCCATCGGAGATTTTTCATAAGGACGAAAAAGTACATGCTCAAAGAATGGATCCTGCAACAGTGGCAAGCTGTAAGGGAATTAAATCCCCTAGTATTCTGTGGCACACCGTAGAGTGCTACCGCTACATGATGCTAACTGGCTTAGTTAGCTAGCTAGATTTTCGCCACCTGGCTAAGTAGCTACACTAAATAGTGTCTATTTAAAATGATCATTACCATTACTTTGTTCTCTTCGCTTATCTCCATGCCGCTGACCACATTCTCTCCTTGGACAACGCTGTCGGTACAGTCAAATATCTTCGACGGCATTATCTCTTTATTCTCCCACGGGCAGACACAGCCAGATGCCACGGGATCAGACGGTAGAAAGGAAAGAGTAACTGCGTACAGCAACGCATAACGCATGTCCCTACGGCAAGCCGAAGGGACCATTGAGAGTTTCGCGTAATGTTCACAGATATTTTGGGCCAACATTTATACAGTTTCTACACTGTCGATATTATCGGCACAGTGTTGAAATTCATTTTTTTAGCCACACCATTTTTGCCTCGACTGTGTTATGTTTTGGTCATGTTGTCTTTCCTGAAGGGCAACACATTGATGTTTGGGGTTAATTTTCAGCCGTCTAATAATAGGAGACAGTTGGCTAAGCTTACAGTCACAAGCACCTAAAGCTGGAACAGTAACACACCAGTCAGATGTTTGTTTGAGCCTTGCTCTGGGCGGTACGTGTGTTTTAGCGTCTGCCGCCGTCCAAGTGGAAACGCACGTACCATCACGTCAGTAACTGGGGCACTACAACTAGGCAACTGTTTTGGGCACAGCATGTGATCTTGCCCGGGTCACTTACTACTTTAAGATTTTTTAATGAATGGCTTCTTCGCACTACTACTTCCACTATTAATGCTATGATTACTACTACTACTATTACTGCTAATAGTCACTTTGATGATACTCATATGCGTTTGTAAAATATACCGAAATGAACTGATATTAAACACTGCTGTCCATCTTCATTCTGAAACAAATTATTTTAATAATTTGAATTGCTTGAGTTCTCAGTTTCTTGGAGAAAAGGTGCATTCACATTCACCGATCTGCTGCAACTAAAACAAAGTATTTCTGTCAGAAGTCCTAATAAGTGTACGAGCTAGTTTGTTATCAACGTCTCCAGAGAGCTCCTAAAGGGTGCAGAACTACCCATACTCCATTCACAGTACTGGTGTGATTAGCACGTGGTAGCACTGCTCCTCTGGAGTTGTCAACAAAACGTCACGGGGGAGCTTTCGCAGCCTAATGGAACATGAGGGGATACTGGTAGGACAGTGTGGGTTGGGTCTTACCTTACACGGACACGGAGACTTTGACGTCACAACAGGGACTCCCTAAAAGCAGCTACTGAGAGATGTCACGTCGGGCTCGTACAAGAAAAAGCGTGTGACAGTTTCCCGAATGAAAACGCACGTAGCGGTTCACTTGGAATATAACGTTCTGATTTTGGCTGTTATTACAGTTTCCCATGTAAAACGGTTTTAAAAGTTGTTCTAGGATTGTTTTCAAGATGAACGTAAGTAATGCCATCCTTGCACGCACGTGCCTGTCATCTTGGGTGACGTTATCTTAAGTTCACAGGAGTGTTTTGTGTTGTGTCTTTTGTCATGCAAGGCAATAATGTACTACGGATTTACTGACGAACTCAAACTGACTAACACTGTATGGTACTTATTTTGTATTCATGGAAAAATGGATAGTGCATGCTCTGTGTTGCTAAACATTTTTATATTACCATTTCCTAGGCACACTTCCATCTGTTCACCAATTATGAGTAAACCAACCAAATCTCCAGTTGCACATTAAGTTATTTAGAGATGAGCTTTTATAATGAGTTATTTAGAGATCATTTAAATGAACTGTATAGACGACTGCTTAAATGTTCTACACGTTCACTGTATTTTTTCTCATTTCAAATGCAGAGGAAAAGTCACTCCTTTACAGACTGTGATCATGCCCATGCTCTGTTGAAAGAGTTGAATTTACAAAGAGAGATGGGACAGTTTTGTGACTGTGTTATACAACTACATATCAACCCTGGGAAGCTCTTCTTGGCCCATAAAAATGTCCTAGCTGCCTCCAGTCCAGTCTTTGCATCTATCCTTCCAAGTCATGGGAGTATGCTGGATTTGGAACACCCCTGCCTCTCTTCCGAAACACTAAATTTCCTTTTGGATTATATCTATATGGGGACTCTACCCCCACAAAGCCACGAGGACTTGGTGCTTTCCGCAGCCATTCATTTTCAAATGGAGGATCTGCAACAAGCGCTGACATACAGGCAAAATACATTCTCTGAGACCAAGGAAGCTGGTAAGGGGCTTATAGGACTTAAATTATGAACTATTATGTTGAATTTCCTCAACTATTCTTACCATTTTATTCAAGCATTCAAGAGATTATGCAACATCAAAGTATTAATGCTGCATTACTTAAATCTGGGTATGCAGTGATATAGATACCTGCCCCGAGTGTTTCATAATGTCATCTTATCAATCATGCCATGTGTGTAGCAAAGCATATATAATTAATGCTTAACAGCTGACTGAATATAACCAAATATTTGTCTTTTTTATCACATGCTTCCTTTTGAGGAGTGTGTGGCAGTTATTGTAATTTCCTTAATTCTATCTTCTTTATGTCTTTCAGACACCAGTGAGCCCAATAAAAAGAGAAAGCTCATTGAAGGGAACCCCTTTTCTTCATCCATTTACCCACATAACAAACCTGTGTCATCATGTTCAAGTTGTGAAGCTGTCCCTGTTATATGCCATGCAAGTGCAGCAGGACACAACACCTTTCAGCTACAGCCACAAACATACTCTAAAGACAGTGGCCAAAACGTTGACTTGGAACTCTGTGAAATCCTTCCTAATACACAAGAGAAGAAACACTGGAATGAAGAAGTGTTTGTTGAAGCACAGCCGAATGAAAGAGAGATTCAGTCTGTCATCTCAAACACCCTTGTAGATGAATTTCCAACTGGTTTTTCAGAAGAGCATCATTGTCATCACTATGAAAATTCTATTGGTTTAAAAGCTGACAGATCACAAACCAAACCTGTTGAAAACTTAAGGACTAGTGCGACACTGAACACCAAAAATGATGATGGGAACCAAGCATTCAAGTATGTTACAGACAATGGGAACACTGGTACCTTAAACCATGGTGAATTAAACAAACAGGAAAATTTTGTAAATTTTACCTTAGAAGCCTTTGACATAAAAAACACATGTAATGCTGATAATAGTTCTGTTGAAGATGAGAAGTGTCATTTATTCAGAGACTTCTGTTCAGAAGATCGCACAGAAATACCAGGTCCATTGCATTTAAGTGAGACTGATGCCAACTGTGCTGAAACAAATGAATTAATTCATAAAAACAGTGCTTCAGGTTCAAATCCATGGAATGAGCTAGCTCATACCAAAGGACAGAAGAGCTCTTATGAACATACAAATGTGGAAACATCTACAGCTGTTAAGATTGGGAGTAAAAGTTCAGAACCACTACATATTAAGAATGATCATGAAGAGATGTATGACATCTCAGGCCAAATGAAATATGATACAAGCACCTATCATGGACAGCTAAAGTACCATTATCTTTCGACCGAAAGTCACTGTATAGCTGACTCGAGCGACTCTGATGATAGCAGGACATATACAGTGGTCACCGCCAATCCTTATATCAAGGACTTCTCTTATGAGACTGAGATGACTTATACAACGAAATTGGACATCCCAGCCAAACAGACTGCAGGCATGTCCAACGACCTCAGCGCTTCTCAGCAGCGTGTCAACATTGCGACCATGGTCACACAGCCGTATCAGTGCAGCATGTGTGAGCGAGCCTTCAGCCAACGCGGCTCTCTTAACAGGCACATGCGTTCTCACCTGGGTGTACGGCCCTATTCCTGCCCGCAGTGTCCAATGACCTTTTCTAGGCAGTATCGTGTCATAGAACACATGCGTGTCCACCAGCGCAGCTGTGAGGAACTACAGAGGACAGGTCCTTTGTGACAATACACTAAGCTTCAAATTCCATAGATTTACACTGAAAGGTTAGGTATAATAGTGCTACTGTGAGACCTTTTTGTGGTTACATTTGTTTTGTGATGTCCCCCTTGTGCTTCCAAAACAAATGCATGTATTTAGATACATATTTGCATTTTAGTTGTGCCCAGACCTGTTGATCAAGTAATGATTCATGCCTTCTGAATAAGCCAAGGTTAACTGACGTGACCTGTGATATCTCACATACCACTCGTAATTTTTAGTCACTGATTCACAGAGCACTCTGCATCATTACCTCAATGTGGTTAAAGTTATAAATCAAAAGCAATGCTTGTCACTTGATAGTGTTGTATAATAAAAGTCGTTGTAACTTACAAAAGACATTGAGGTATTCAAAGAACACAGTGTTCTTTCAAATCACATTATGGCTTTTCAGTTTCTTCTATTATTGATTCAGGCACTATAGTATGATGTTAAGATCATTAGTTGCGCTTTTCTCAATACTTTAATTGTTTGTTTTTGTTCAGTTCAGACACAGATATGTTTTACAATATCACCAAGTCAGAAATGTGCACCAGTGAGCATTTATGAACCATGTCTAAAAATACTGCTAAAGGATTTCTGACATTTTGTTTTTGGTAATTTTGGTATTTTAAGTCTTCTTGTACTATATCCTTAGTTTTTGTTTGGAATCTGTTTATAGAAACAGCACAGCTCACCACACTGTATTGTATTATACACTATATGTCTGTCTTTAACAATGTTTTCACACATGGACAAGGCTTACTTGAAAAAGTTGCAAATCTGTCTCACATCATTTCTTTTGTCTGTGGTTCTTAAAACTATGTTAACATTTGTTTGGACCATGTATATATATATTTTATTACATTCATCCTTTATGAATATCATAATCAAAAAGATTATTTGCTATCTAACTATTTATATACATGTAAAAATCATTTATGTCTGAATATAACGTCAGTAAAAATGAAATATGGCATTTTTTTCTCCCTTTTACCATATCTGTATCACTTTGCCGGTGACACAAGGGCAGATTCTGCTGACGGCAGATTTTGCATAATGACCACAGCCTGCAAAGAGAGGAAAGAAGACAATGTATGACTGTTATTAATAACCTTTCAAACGAAGAAACTAACTTCATATGTAAACTAACTTACGCATATAAATATATATATGGACACCTTACCATAAAATAGTCGGTACTGACACCTTGGTGGCATGTATTTTAGAAAATATCTGGATGTATATGTCTACTTACCAAGACTTATCTGTTCCATTCATGAATGCTGAAATACACTCTTGCATTCTATCACAAATCATGTCCTTACATCAAGCATTTACTTCAACAACAGATCACCTGACCTGTGCTTTAGAGGATTTCAGCGCAGTCCGTGCAAACCCTGTCATTACGATGAGAATCACTCCTCCTGCCAAACTGTGAGAAAGGAATACTCCTTCTAGTGCGCATAACTGATACTGTGGGAGTGAGAAAAGTAATGTAAGATTCACATCTTATCTACAGCATTCTTCACGGAAACAGATTGTAATGCATCAAATGCATCTTCTGTTTAGACAGTAATATTACCATGTCTCTTCATCAGTGCACTGAGAAATGACTCACATAATGGTAGTCAATCCAAGGACTGTACGGGTGCGAGTAGTTTAAGTCAATCATTTCATCCATTGCAGAATGATGCTCAGGCGCATACAGTAACATGGCTCTTACGAATTGCACACATGCAAATAGAACCCCTACTATTGCAATGATACCCACGGCCATACTAGCTGCAACCTAAAAGAGAGAAAAAAACAAACAAGAATCCAAATATTGTCACATCTAAAGGTACATTTATAATAATAATGCTGACACTCTCCAAGATCATATATATATATTTTAGTAGAATAACAATACAAGGGTTAAACTGATATGAAGTCCAACTTAATATGATAAAACGCAACATATTTCAATAATGAAGTCATGTAGAATTTCATCATTAAGCCACAAAAGAGGAAGCAAACTTAACACAGTCACAACTGTAGTCACGCTTCAGTAAGAAGATAGCACTGTGGAATGCAGCACTACGTTGTGGGGATTGCGAAACCACCTATCATCTTAACAGAACTGAAGCCATAGACATTTCAGTAATTTTCTGCATTGTGGCAATGAGATGAAAAGTTCACAACAAGGGTAAACACAACGTAGATACAACTTACAATCTTTTTGGTAGGATTCCGCTCCGACAGAATGTAGAGAATACCACAGGTGCCAAACTGGAACAAAAAGTCATACAATTTTTTTTTTCATATATGGAATCATCACTAATTCTTAATTTTTCACACTTAAATTATTCTTTCATTCGAAGACCTCAACAAGGAGCACTTTTTGAAACAACGAGGAATGTGATGAAAAGCATGTGATTTGTTTCCATTTCCATTCTTTCTTTCTTTTACAGAAATGCAAATTGATGAGTTAAACAGAATCTCCAACTGATGAATCTAACAAGGAGAAATATTATTTCACATCAACATTTTTGATACATTTGACACAGGTCCAAACTAAAATCCCTATAACAGGTCAACTGACATGCTCTCTCTAACCATTTCAGTGCTGTTTGCATCATAATATATGTATAACACTGTTCTGGTAATCTACACCAAGAGAAAGGCACAATAACAAATAAGTGTACAAACCAAAATTCCCATCCAGAACGAACTGTAGAAATCTGCTGAGCTTTCCATCCAGTCCCTCTTGAGTGGAATGCCAAATATAAACATTGAACTTCCAAGGATCACCAGTGCAATCTTACAAACCAAACACAAGGAAGGAGAATTTTCACTTTACATTAAGAGCATGCTTACCATATCTTTGCCTATTACTTATTTTTCTTGTCAATTAAAGGGGAAAGATGTGATAAAAACATGCAGAAAATACATTTTAATGCCCTGATCCGACACATTTATGAAGGCATCATAGTCACATCATTATATGTAGGCGTGACAGAAATGCAAGCACGTATGTCTTGATAAGTATATCGTATATTTGCCTTAAACAGAGCCTTAAACGTATGTCTGTGGATTTTAGTAAGTGGCAGCCATTTTGGTTTTATTCACAAATAGTTTCAGAAGGACGTATTGGCATTTTCTTACCCCAACATACTTCACCTCTCCTCTTAAGAACCGGTGTAGTGGCTTCGTGCCACCCATAACCTCCGTGCGTGGTTCGGCGTCGCCCTCTACTGGGCTAATATCTGTCACTTCATCCATTGACATGGTCATCTACTGTAATAAAGACGGTCTGGGTAGAGGATAAGACGAGAGAGCAATTTGTTCCTGTGCGACACAGATGTTGTCTATATTAAGAATTACACTGAATTATCCAAATTTGTTTCCTTTCTCCTGTTATCGTTTTTTCATCTATTGCTGTCTGCTGATCTAAACGTCATGCTTGTACTGTTTGATACCGTGGGGTCACAGTCTTCTTCCGTAGCCTACTGTCCTAGTACATTTTATTTCCCGCAAGGTTCCTGACCTGAGATCAACTCCCATTCGCAGTTTGTGCTAAATGTAGTCACCCAAGACATGCAAAAAAACCAAACAAAAACAAAACAAAAAAAAAGCAACTTTCTGTCTTGTTCTCACAAATTTGTTGAATACTATTTATCCGCAGACGCGTGTTAAACTCAGTACACTCTCAAGAGTTTACCCAAACCCATTCTATGGTGCTTCAAACTGTAACTGCAGAAAATATTGCATGTTTAAATGTTACTGGACAAAATTGTAAAATTTAGCACCCTAAAATAACATTCAGACACATTCCCGCAACTTTTCAGCGAGGAGCGAAATCGAAAATCGAATCAGATAATTGCCCAAATAATGTTGAAGTGCGAGGAGAAGAAACGTTTCTCGTATGAGTTCACTTACCTGTTTTAGTTTTTTAAAAAGGACTGCGTGGCGCTAGATCAATAGAACGATTACACAACGGTAAGGGGAAATTTGCGGGGCAGTATTGTGTGGGGAGAACGGGGCGGGGATAGAATTGGTTACGAGCAGGAGGAAGACCGTTACGGTAGAAGTTTCGAACACGGACAGAGAGTAAACCACTGGGGGTTTCACAGAATTATGGGGGATAATGTTTTTACGCGTATTTTTTCCATAATCGCGCTATTGCCAAAGTTACAGAATCCTGTACCTACTGACCATGTGTCCCTCTCAGCGATGAAAATTTAACAGTAAAAGGAAGTGTTGAGTAGAGGGGAGACAGCGCCAGGATTTCTGAGGAAGAGTGGGAGGTGGAATTGTCTGGCTCTGAAAAGTAAACTCAGTAGTCTATTCAAAAGTACATCCGTTTAAATAAGTTTTAATCTATTCCTGAGTAATATACTTCTGAAAGGGTGAGTGATGATTTAGGATCAATTTATGACTTTCAGAGTAGGATTTAATCCAGGGAGGAGGACCAAGGAGAGTTGATGTCAGCTGACAATGCTTGCAGAGAAAACATTCCTCGAATGTATCAGAGTCTTACTCCACACCAGTATATATACACTTACTGTGTATGAGATTTTCACTGTAAGTAGAATGCAGGATCAACTAATTTTTTATTTCACTTGCCATGTATTTACAACATCAGCTGTCAGTTTGATATCATATGTAACAACATGGATTTGTAACAGTGTGGATCAGTGCTACACCTTGTTTATAAATGCACAAATTGTGCAGATGAAGTCATGGTAAAACTTTCTTTTATTTACAACGACAATTTTAAGGTTTGTAACATAAAAGGTGGTTAACCTAGTCTTGGAGAACTTGGACTATAGCAGTTCAAAGTAACCTCTCTCACAGCCTTTTTATTCTTGGTCTGACAAGCTGCACAACAGTTTGCACCTGTGTCTCACCAGTTCATAGGATTATCGTGGCCCAACCCCATATTCATTACAGTCTCTAAACAGTTTCCAACTAACTTTCCATGTTCGAAACAGACTGCAAAGAAGAAACGACCAAGCTGCATTGCAGCGTACATGTGCATTCTTCTAATAAAGCTTCTAATTCCCCTAATTCAGCTCTTCAGCTGAAAAAAATATTGGCTCTACTTCCATGGTCAGTATTCTGACCATTCCTGACTGTGTGAATAAAAATGGTCTGTGTGAATAAAAATGGTCTGTGTGAATAAAAATCTTGTAAATGTCAAAAAAACTACCCAGTGATTCACACTGACAAGACATTCGTTTTGTTTATTAAGTTCACCTGCATTAAGTTGCATGCTCTGTCAACTGATGGGAAGTGTTTTTTGTTTGTTTATTTTCGTGTGTGTGTGTTTTGAGTTGGTAAGGCTTTCATTTATATCAGAATGTTTTGTTTGTATAACTCAGCTCTGGTTTTCTGGATGTGTCTTTGTGGCTAACATAAAGAAAGGTCCTTTAGTGGGCTTTCAAAAAAACATTCCTCAAATTTCTTTGAAACTCCCCTTGCTTCTGTCTCACCCAAATGCCCCAAAGCAGCTGTCAGAGACTAGCATACTCCCAAATTAACTCCTCCCTCTGAAAGCCAGATGTTTCCGTTACACACTGTGGGTGGGTCTTCTCTAATTATTAGCATGGCTGATCTGAATCTAGCCTGTTCTCTTGTTCTTCTTGTGCTTCATTTCCTGTTGCTCTATGTACTCCTCAAGATAGTAAAGCAGAATTAAGAATCTACTGAGGTAATGGATTTTGGTACGAGGATAAATACTTCAAACACAATCACAATAGGTTTGCAGGTTTTCGGTATAATTTTTTTTTTATTAAAAACTGCATTAAAATATTGATCAGTTGTTTCTGCAACTTAAAAATCACAGGCAAACGAGATTTAATATGCATATGTACAAACAGGGCAAGAAAAAGGAAAAACATAACAAAAAAAGACAAAGGAAAAGTTTTAAATATTTCGAGAATGAAAACAGAAAAAAGAAACAAAAGAACATAAAACAAAAAGAAACAACAATGAAAACAAATGTAAAGTCAGAAAAATGAGATGCTATCTTTCTTTATGTGAGCGAGTGTTTTTAAGAGAACATGTTGCACGGACACTAAAACATAACTTGTTGTTTCTATTTTTGTTGTTCAGTGTCATCAAGTTAATTCCTAAGTGCCTCACCAAAGACACTACAGTTTTAAGCACTGTTAGAGTTCTCTCACTCACTGGCCATTCTTGTGCTTTAGAATGGTGCACAATTACATAAAGTTACATAAATCAGTTACTTCAATTTAGAATTGATGTAACTGATAATAACAACAGTCAGTTAGCATGCATGGTTGATTGTATATGAATAGATTTACAAACCCTTTACCTGATAGACTGTGTTAAAACATGTCAAAGGCATGATGTAGTACACACTGAGAAACTTGGGGTTACTCTAAAATGTGCTTGTCTAAGGTCACTATATCACTTCTCAGTAAAGTCAGAAAGCAATATTGAGGCATGAGACAAAAAACAGTTTACATTTCAACAGAAAATACAATCTATGTTGTGATTTTTTTGTTTGTTTTTGTTTGTTTGTTTGCTTTTATCAGCCACTCTACTAGGCTTGGTACAATACTGTAGCGCTGCTCTCTGTCAACACATTTTAAAAGTTTGCTTAGGATACTGTTACCAAGTAGCAAACAAATCATACTTTGAACTTGCAAAAGAGGGCAAATAAGTATTAGCACTGTTATATATATTTAAATATGTCAACCTCATTTTTATACTTCACATCCCACCCCAGCCTGTAAAATTGTGCAGTCTCCTTGATTGCATGGACTTCACAGAATCCAAGCTAAAAAAAAAATCACCAGTCTTCCAGATGACCTAAACATTCATCCCACGAAGCACCACTTCTTCCCAGCCCATTTGAAATATATATGTCAAAAACTGTTTGCTACACTTTTCACTTTTACAATAAAGTTTTAACCTGAACTGCTTTTGAACCTGCCCTAAAGCCTACACTACCAAAGCCTGGACTTTAGCACCAAGAGAGCAATACTAAAATGTTACCTGTTTGTGGGTTGGCTTCTGGATTCTGTGACTCTTAAACAGTTCCCACCCCAGTAACCCAAACCCTTTGTGAGTGTTCAGTTTCAGTTTGGGCTCAGTTTCGTGGTTGAGAGTTAAACTCCTGGCAGATGTTGTGAATGATCTTTGGCACATATTTGTACAGGTTGTCAAACTCATCCACAAAGAAGGAGTGATCTTTATCAGGGTCGCTGGCAATATATTCTAATTCATCCTGTGCTGCCCAGGCAATGCCAATGGAGTAAGCAATCACACCTGAGAAAGACCAGAGACAGGACTAGGGTTACACTAAACATAAATGACACAAATCATATGCACAAATGAGAAGGACATTGATCATTGATCAAAGATCATTTAAAGACCTGGAAACATGAGTTGTCAGTCAGTTCTGCAGAGATGGATATTATATGCATAGTTCCCCTTAAAAATGCCATTTGACACATTTAAACTTATGAAAGTTACAAGAATTGTGACCTCATTGTAGCATTGGTATCCTCCACCTTGTAAACTAGGCTAATCAACTCTTACCTTTACTGTGGACAGCTAGCGCTGGAGTTCGGACATCGTCATAGGAACGACCATCGGTGATGACGATCATAATTTTGCGTTTGTTGGGTTTGGACTTGCTGAATAGTTGCTCAGCTGCGTATGTTATGGCTGCACCTGTACTGGTTCCTCCACTCCAGTAGTTGATGCGTTTGATGGCATTTAGTAGGTCAGTTTTAGTGTTATACTGGCCAAAGGCAAACTCCAGACGCTGTTCATAAGTGTACTGCACGGCGCCTACACGTGTGTCCGTGTCAGAGATCTCAAACTCACGAGTGACATTGGCCACAAACTGAAGCACGGTGCGGAAATTTCCGGTGCCCACGCTGCTTGAGCCGTCAATGACGAAAGCAATGTCATTGGCATTCAGACAGGTCTTACTACACACCAGGCGGTCCGTGTCACACACACGTTTGACCAGTGGCTGCACTGCCTTACGGAGGGCAAACCAGCTGGACACAGGCAGGGAGAAGAAGCCACTGGTCCGACAAACAGCCTGGAAGTAGAAGAGGACACAATCTCAACTTAAGGATGACCCTCCCCTACAGTTCAGACATCAGCATACAATTTAAACCGAGGTCATTATTGTGAGGCAACAAAAGAACAGCAGGGATTGGTCAGAGTAAATTAAATAATCAAGGTTAAATTAAACCAACTGCAAATCATTTGAAACATTCCTCTGGAGACACCATGAAAGAGATTTGTCACTGATGTTTTTCAGTGCAGGTGCTACATTTCGGTCTTTCAGTTACCTTGTCCACAAAATTGGGCTCCACCACATTCTGTTTCTCATTGTCATCTGGACCTTCTATGGTGACAAAGAAGATGTTGATACCAGACTCCCTGGCGAGCCGAGAAGCCTCCTCAACTTTATCCGTGGGCCAGCCATCCACCAAGACCACAGCTACATTTGGGGCTCCTCCACGGTTACCATTAGCATCACTGAAGTATTGCTTGTTGATGTAGGAGAGGGCTTTCCCTGTATGGCCACAGAGAGGCAGCAGAGAGGGCATCAGCACAAAAAAGCACAGTTCTGTCTCCCCCGACCTCTGAACACACACAGAAGTTTGTTTAAAACATGGCGCCGAGCCTTGTTTACCAGTCTGTGTCCCTAGCGACTTTCCGGTAAAGGCATCAACTCCATTTGGAAACTGCTCTAGTTTCTCTGCACGCGTACTTAGTGAGTGCAGGCTGTTGTAATTGATTCAAAAGTAGCATAACACTTATAATTAAAAGGAATGAAGTTTCAATCCAACTAATTTTCTCCTAATTTGGGAATCTAATTACTTTTCATTTGGCGTGTTTATGGTGTAGTTGGAATTTCCTTAGAAGTGTAGTAAACATGCCCTCTTTTGCCCCTGATGGAAGCTGTGTGAGTGTTGTTCAGTGTTACGGGCCTTGACTTTCAGGGATGGTCAAGATGTTTGATGAGAGACAATTTGACAACCGGATTCATTTATGGTACTGGGCAGGAACGCCTTTGAAACTGTCTCCACCAACACGATAATTTTTCTTCCTTAATCGAGATTTACAAGCCAGTAACTTAGAATGATCCATGGTGTTGCACTGCATAGTGGGCCTTGATAAGTATGTGACAATAAAGAGCTGTGTAAATGAGTCAGTTGGAGATGTTGACAATTACTGGCTCATGAGACAAGAAGGAACTGTGTATCTCTTCAGTCCTATAGCCATTCTAATTAAATATACATCTGGTGTGAAATTAAAATGAGACAAAGGCAAAGCTTCAAAAACACAAAACCATGGCTTGGACTGACCCCCAAGGTAGATGAACAACTAGTGTTTGCTAAGGAGTCGTAGAAAAAAAAAGACCACAAATGACACAAGGCTAGTAATTTTGTGAACAGAACCTGGGTCAAATTTAGATTTAATTTCTAGTTCACATGTGAGAATGTGGTAAAAGGCTGCAAGGGCATGTGATAATTGTACCTTTTGGCTTTCACCACTGGAGCGGCTCGTGTTGCTGGTGGTAAGGTAATTGACTCATGTTTCAAAGGGCCTTCAGATACTCTAGGCTGTCATTTACTCACCCACATTAGAGAGCCCCCCCTTCTGGACGATTTTGTCTATTGCAGGTTTCAGGTCCTTGGAGCTAGAGAAGGCCCTAAGACTGAATTCTGTCACAGGGTCATCTCTTTACAAGGACACACAAAGAAAAACAGACATAGAATTACAAAAGTTACACAAGAATCGAGAAGACAGAGGACTATTTAGCTTTTTATAATGGGATTTACATTGTCTCACAAAACAATCCACACAAGAATTCATGGTAACCAACCAGCAAACAGTAACATACATTTGTAACCTCTAGGTAATCATTAAAACAGACCGTTCCCATTGGTATATGTACCAGTCAGAGCAGTTCGTGTATATGAGTATAATATGACTGTTTTTGACAAGAGAGAGGTGCTCTTACCCATACTGAATGATTCCCATCATGGGCCCTGCCACACCAACATTTAAGACCTGGGCAACTTCTGAAAGAAAATCTTTCTGAATTTTAAAGCGACGTTTCCCAATGCTCCAGCTTCCATCCATGAGGAAGGCGATGTCAACCTTACAGTCTGCACAGAGACAGAAGGATACAGTTGGCTGTAAACTAAAGAGAGCAGAATCATTGTTTGAAGTTAATCAAAAAATCAGGTTAGACATACTTGGATCTCCTTGAGAGACTGGTTCCGGCACTCTAGGAGGTGGAAGTGAGTCTTGCTCTCGCATACTAAAGTCTGTTGGTAAAGGAGAGTGCACTTTATTGATTCACAGCCAGTCTCTAAAATAGGCCTCCATGTTTCAAGCTAATTTTTGGCTCCTTCAGCCTCACACTATACACATGAGAAAACAGACACTTAATGCAGTTGTTTAAAAGGTCTAAAATCCAGTGAACAGACAGTGCAGTAAACACCATTTCGTATCCACCTAGTGATTCCATGTATTAATGTAATTTCCATATGTGCTCACTACTGGGGTGACTGCAAGCAGCAGATAAAGATTAGTAACAGTGCAAGCCACCTCACCTGCATCAAAGGGATTCGACTCAGGCTTCCACACATCCATTGGCTCCACTGTATTGGCAATATATCACACAAGCTCGGTTAAGCAAATCTCTAAATTGCCAAGCCAATTGTCAGAGCAATAGCAATCGCATGCATTTACTGTGTGCGTGTACGTGTGCGTGTGCGTGTGCGTGTGTGTGTGTGTGTGTGTGTGTGTTTGTGTGTGTGTGTGTGTGTGTGTGTGTATGTGTGTGTGTGCAATGTGTAACAGTTGCATGTATATTGGCAAGGCAGGGCTTGTAGACTGAGCAACTCTTTGCTGAATAAATGAATGGTTTTGCATCTAATTAGAGCAAAGAAGCTGTATATCTCTCACACATTAGCTGCCTACATACATTCTTTTCCTCCTGCTAAAAATACAAACTGCCAAAGTAAAGGAAACACATGAGCAGATAAAGGATAAAAAAGTGTCACATAAAACAGACAATTAACAGGGGCTTAAAGGTGAGATTTCTACAACGTAAACTTTACGTCTTTCGTGCGGGTAGAACTAATCCATGCAGAGAGGCTACAATGTTCTGGAGTATTCTGTATTAATTCAAAAGCCTCTCTTTATCTTAATGATGTTCATTAGATGCATTGTAGCTGTTTTCCCTCCTTACCTCTGGTATTGGTTGTGTCTGGCATCATTTTACGGCTGCTGTCTAGCTCTGTTGACCGGGGAGCTGAAATTTAAATCAAATGTTTCCCATTCATAAAACAAGAGTGGATGCTTGAAATATCCCAAGACAAGCGGCAGAGCCATAGAAGCAAAGAAACTCAAACTATGCAAAGAACTTACGGTAATTTTCTATTCATGTACATGGGACTAATTATGCTATTGGAGATTTAGTGGTGTTATTTGCAGAGTCGTGCTTAAAACAGCTCTGGCAGTTGATCCTCCAAACTAAATCTTTTCGGTTTAGATGCCTCGACAGTTTTGCAGAAAGTTCAACGTGGCCTGTAATTTTGAGGAGCTAAAGCTGAGCTCTTTGTGTCTTGTCACTGATCCATGTGTGGTTTCTTTGGGCTTCCATGATTTGTAGCTTGTTTGGTGGTGTTAAAAATATGATGCTAAAAACAAAATTGACAGACAAACGCACAGAGAGATCATAACATATCTGAGTACAGATTCTATCCTGTGTCATTCATCCTCGAGAAGACATATGAAAAATGTACTCAATAGAATGGAAAAACTGTATATCATTGAATTCACAGAAACGTCAGCATTCTGGCCTTTATTAATTTAACATGTAAGAGAGATGATTTTTACCCTTCCCATGACTATTGCTCTCTGTCTTTGATGTTTGTCTGTAAGCGGTGTTTATGGTGCATCATAAACAACCCTCGGGGTTTAGTAGAGCTGACAGCCATCATTTCGATGTGGAATGTACAAAATAGGTCAAATTCACAGGAAGATTGTACACCAACTGGATTTTATTTCAAGAATAGGGAATATCCTCTAAACCCTCTAAATAGAGCTGCATTATTCCACATTTCCGTCCACAAAGTATACTAGTAACTATCACACACCACATCAGAAAACACACTTAAAAACTGTCTCTTTCCCTCAATTTAAATGGAATGTGACTTACGGTACGGTCCAAAGTTGTAATACCATCGTTCATACTCTGTGATATCAGGTCTGTGATCCCGTGCTAAAAGGAGAGAGCCAACAGTTTCAATGCTGTTGGATCAATGTGACACATTGGGAAGCAAGGCACATGCTGTCCATGGCTATGATTGAGCAGGAAATGGGAAGCATTTGAGCACCAATCATTTGCCATGATGTCAAATGACCTTGTATCACATTGTTTCTCTTACCTCTAGTTTTTCCAAGGAAAATAAAGACAAGACCATACCATTCCCACCACAGCATTAACATATGTGCGGTGTGAAGTTCATCTGGGCAGCATATTGGCATGTATTGACACATCTTGAACTACACTGACATAGGGTATACTTACTTCACGACAAAAATAGAAGACATACAACAATAATAAATTGCAGGTCTATGCACTGCCCATAAGAATGGATGAGCATAACTAAACGCACATATGCTTTGCATAATTCTGCAAGAAGATTCAGATGTATGCCTTTCTTGCTTACCCCACAAAACACACACACACACACACACACACACACACACACACACACACACACACACACTAAAGAAATACTATAAGTCAGCTTTCTTACCTGCAGTATCTGCAGAGTCCATATCACTCCATGTGTAGCCTGAATCAGGGACAGAGTGGCTTATGTCTGAACATAGAAAGGGCAGGAACAGGATGGCCATTAGGGGAGGATGTCAAACATACAGTAACCAGCAGACCAAAGGCTTGTAAGTGCTTTTGTAAAAGATTTTAAGAATGATATTATGACCATTTGAAGAAAAGTTTGTGTATTAAAAAATTTCCTCAACTTTACCAATCTGTAAAAATATGTTTATGAATGTTTATTATGGGTTAATTGGTGTTTCTTAGGTTCAAACTGATAGCATATGCTATCATAAGACATCAGTTTGTTTATTACAGTTATGTTATATTATATAATATGTTTATAATGTTTATATTGTCTCAAACAAGTTGAGTTCTACCTTACTAGTTTTATTTCATTGTTTTGATGGACAGAATAAAGTAGGGTGTCTTTCCACTGGCTGTGATACCTGTTGGTCGCCTAGGTCCAGAGAACCAATCAGGACGTACATAGGGAGGGGGTGGCCAGTCCCTTCTAGCAAAAGCTGGATGAGGAAATTAAAAAGCTATTTTTAAAGCATACTATCCTGTACACAGCAGTCACAGCAATAAGTGAACTACAGGAAATTATTTTTTATTAGATGTTAGGTTAGGTTACATGTATGTTCTGATCAAAGAACACATCCGTATAAAAGTATGTCTTTGTGCTTTTGCTATGTAACCCTAACTCAAGTCATATACACGCTGGTTTTTATCCAATCCAGATGCTTTCACATATACTGTTAGATTCTAAACAGCACCATATACCACACACACCAATGAACAAAATTCCCCGATGAAGGATCATAAACTGGCTGATATGTCCATAACATCTGTGAGAGCTGTGAGGAACAAGACAAGGTAAGAACCATCCTGTCCAGGGATATTCAGACTAGCACCATCATGCTTTCTGAGAGCAGGGGAAGAGAAGTCACAGATTGAGGGGTTTAGGACAGTATCAGCCAGGGGCTCTCACACGGTGGTGATGCAGTCAGGCGTGAGTGCATGAGTCATTAGATCAGATAAGATCCAGCTTGCCGCCAGGCAGCAGACCGTGGGAGTATTGTGGTAAAGGTCTGCCCCCAGACTCCCTCCCAGCACAGTTAACACTCTAAACAGTAACTCACATAGACAACACAGCTCCCCTGGTGCCTCTCTAAGCCCTGGCCTCAGACTATAATAGAGAAGACAGGCCAGACTGAACCTATTGTGTGAGAGTGGATTTGGCTACCTTGTGTGGATGAGACTGAAATCATATTCAGTCTAAGTGTTTTCTTTAATAAGATAATTGGATTTATGTTTTGGAAGTCCCGTCATAATGCTCCTTAAAATGTCTTCTCGTTCATTTCTCTTAAGATTTTGTAAGGACTGCACAACTGAGACTTTTTATGTCTTGAAAGGTATTACAGACAAAAATGCTGAATTACATCAATTTCAGCTTGATTAAATATTTTTTAAAGTAAATTATAGTTTTATTTTTGTTTTTATATATTATAAGTAGTATGAACACTGTCAGTGAAAGCAAGATATCCACTGGACATGGGTATAGTCCACTGCCACTAAATCTGTTGGTTTCACTGAATATATGATTTGAAACATTAATTTGATGTATTTGTGTCTGAAATCCAGATCAGAATGTGCATGTCATGCAATCCTCAGAAGTATACATTTAGTCTGGTCTGTGAATGTAACACACAAATTCCTGTGGCTTTTATTTCTCATGCTCATAAAATTATGTTCAGGAGTATTTTTCATATTCAGCCCAGTTGTGCTCTATATTTATAACACAATCATAGTTCATGCATGGTTTTAAGTATTGTTTCGGTTCTCACAAGCTGGGTAGAGTGGCAGCTTTGGGTAGAGCAATTCATGATAACGACACATACTTGTAAGATCAACGGATAGCTGCAACCTCACATAAGGACATGTCAGTAATGCCGCTTTAGGATTTTTATTACCTTGGTTATTGGGCGTATTTAAACAGATCGACTTTACGCCTTGTCTTTGTAGATGCCCACGAGTCTCTGCCACACGTGTGTTTCTTATGTACACTGGTTTTTGATGTATGTAGATACTTACTGGGGTTGGACTGAACCATCTGCTGGTTCCTCTCAGGTTGGGCTGGCTGCATCCGACTGAAAGCTGGTTAACAATGTGAAACAGACGGAGAGGAGAAAAAGAAAAGGAGAGAGAGATTCATGACCGCACCGCAGATGTTTTGTTTGAGGGTGAGGGCCCGCTACGTCTCAGCGTGATCTCTACAGCACACATGTGGACATATGCTGGGTAATTTATTTATTTATTTTTTTCAAAGCTTCTGCTTTAAAAAAACTCCTTTGCTCTTTTCATTCCTGTTTTCACGAAGATGAAAAGAGGGCATGGAGGAACTGGTTTCGACTAAAAATCCACCCCACAAGGTTTTCATGAGCACAAACAAAAGAAATGAAAAACCTTGTTTAGCGTGGATGGTTTTAACAGAAGACTAAAAGACGTTTGGTGAGGACTGTGAACTTCTAAAGATTCAAAATTCACCAAAACCACCCCAGACATCTTTCCATGCCCTTTCACCATATGCAATGTCAACGTGTGTGCTACCTGATACTCTTGACCCAGTCTGCATGGTTGATATTATACTGTGAAGCAGTGGAAATTGTTCTTCAGTAGGTTAATGATAATGCTGACCTGACCCCGAGGGACCTGCCGGTTGCCTCCTGATGGCTGAGCCTGCCTCTGGCCTGCGCACACCTGTAAGAGTGCGGAGGAGAGGTAAGACACACAACGGGTCTGGACCGAGTTATCCACGCTATGCTAATGTAGCTGTTCAGTTCAAATGACAAATGTCAGACACCACTTATTATGGCTCTACTAAAAACCTTTTAGATATGAATAGGTTCTCCGATTTTCCAGCATTTTCTTTTTGCCGTTGAGAACATATTCCCAAAAACCCCCTAAAAATCAATCAACCTATTTTCTGCAGATGCAGTATCTCTTAAGTTGTAAAAAGACAGCATACTTCTACTTTTCTGAGTACCTTTACATATTCATGTCCAGAATATGTTTCTTTAAGCATGTCACACTGACACATCAGGGACTTTCTCTAAAAGCATGTGAAACTAAATTACAAGTGTATGCAATTTTCCTTTATGAGTCCCTACCTATAGTGCACAAACAAACTATCGATAAGGACTTGTGTGCCCTAAATCAATCAGTAAAAACCATACATAAGTATACGTAGTGCAACTCCATACCAAAAACATTTACAGCTAGAGCAAACAAGAGAACATTTCAGCAGAAACTCCTTCTTAGTGACAATTCAACAGCAGCAGGCTCTGGTACCTTATGTTAAACACATTACAGTGAAAAATGTAACACATGAAAACCAGCCATTATCATTTCATAGGCACCCTGTAGCTCCATCCATCCATTCATACTTTTTGATTCTGAATCAACTTTGGACAGCATGTATAAAGACCATTCATAGCTTATTCCACATGTTTGGCAGTTTTGTGGGAAAAGTTGGACAGGTCTCAAGCTTTTTCAGAATGAGGACTGGAAGGACACACACACACACACATACACACAGGAAACAGTGAGGAATTAGGTCTGGTGATGAAAGACTCAAGCTGGTATTGAGCCCATAGAACCAAGCAGGTCCAAGATGATTTTTTGAACTTTTAACTTTTTTCCTTTTTCTTTATACCAGACAGCTGTTTACAGAGAGCACGTCAGCACTATATTGAATTAGACGGTTTCAACACAGTTAGGAAAAAGACAACACAAAGGACAGAGTGGAGGACAAACACACTGTAACGGTCTGCATGAACAAGGAGACATCAGGATGTCTGGGGTGGGGGGTGGTTTACCTGTGTTGGTGCGGGGTACAAATCTACTCGCATAGGTGGAACCGCCTCTGAATGCTTTGGAGAAATTTAATGGTTAAGATGGAAGTTAGTGAATGAAGAGAAAGTATGTGAATTTTGTCAGGCTGCGGCACTGATGAGGAGGCTGAGCAGGAACATACCTTGAGGAAGACCCTTTCCTTGACCGCTCTGCGCTTGCCCTATAGCCAATGTTGAGAATTAGGGAATCATTCATGAATCTCATCATGGATATTCGCATATTCACACAACATTGGATAGAGCCAAAATCTCTTAAGTGATTTTAAGCGATACTTAAGATAATCCCGCAACTGAGCTACAATAAACCAAATACTATTTTGGTCATAAACAATAAAATGCACTTGTAAAACTTCTAACATATTACTCGATGTATTTTGTGACAAAAGAGATAAGGCAATACAAGTTAACTTTTCTATTGGACTTTTCTATTGGACTTTTCTATTGTACTGGATTTAAATGTTCTATTGGACTTTTCTATTGGACTTTTCTATTGTACTGGATTTAAATGTATTCATAATCTCCATTTAAGAGGTTGCATAAATCAAGGAATAATTCAGTGTGGATACTACTGGTGATTACTTAAATAAAGGACCATTAATTTCTAGTTATTTAAGCATTCAGATATATCCTGATGGAGATAAACACCCTGAGATGAAGAGCTCCACACACCAGAAACAAGAGGGTTGACCAAAGAGAGTGGATGAAAGCCCTGTTTTCAAAAGTGTCTAACCACAGACCAGCCTCTGGACTACATGACCATGCATACTGGACTTACGTGAATTCGCTGCAGCTACTGCAGCAAGGTATGGGTGACTGCTGCCTACATCAGAGACACATGGGAAAAATTTTACAGTGTGATTTTATGAGATGGAGAAGGAGACAGAGAGAGAGAGAGAGAGAGAGAGAGAGAGATTCTAATGTCCTGACCCACCCACCTTTTACTTTACATTACTTCAGTACTGTGACTGTTGAGTGTAAATATCAAACCCTTACAGTGATTGTCGTCTGAGTCATCTCTTATGGTTTGTTTGATTATTGTAGGTCAAAAATATCAGATGCTTTAAAAGAGCATCAGAATATAAGAGAGTGTACATTTGAAAACCTTTGAATAGTCAAGCATCTCTCTCATACAAACATAAGAAATCTGCCCAAGATAGAGATCACATGTAAAGGGTACACAGTTTCTGTGGTCATACTGTACCTTACTTGGAATGGATCAGTGTGAGATTGGTATTATTACCAGAAACTGAGCTTTGAGATTCATGCAAGTAATAACACAATCCACCACAAATAAACAGATCCATTCATTTTGACCTCTGAGGAAATATTCTCTTGCATATTTAGTAGTAGGAGTTTTCATAAGCACAGTTGTGTGATTGTTTTTTGTGTGTGTGTGTGTGTGTGTGTGTGTGTGTGTTTGTGTGTGTGTATGTTTGTGTGTGTGTGTGAAGGAAGGGCTCACCTGCATCCCTGACTTTGGGGACAGCAGCACGCGCCTTGGCCATGGTGATGGGAGCAGAGGTCGTGGTGGAGGGTGTGGTCATGGGCGTGGTTGGAGCCATGGTTGTGGTGGTTGGCTCTGGTGTAGTTGCTGTGGTTGGCTCAAGGGCTGCTGTCGTTGGCAAAACCGTAGAGGTTGGCGGAGCTTTGGCTTCCTTCTGACCTTCAAAGAGACAGGCAGATGAGGAAAAAAAACACTTTTACAGTAAATCCAGTGTTTTATTGCATTCCGCTACTGAATGACGGAAACAACACTGAGCAGAGATTCACCAGCTGCATTTTAACCTCTAACACAGCAACAGGGTGCATCTCCTGATCAAATTTGCCTTATTTTACCATACAACCCGACTTTAACACACCGCCTCAAATAAGGACTTTTACCTTAGCACGAATTTACTGTTTTAAGACTTTACGAATACATCAAAAATAATCACTTAATACATTTTTTTCTGCTTCTTTTGATTATACCATCCTCTATCGCCACACTTTTCCACATATCACGTATTTAACGCCGTATAAAAATCACTCCTCGTATGCTGTCTAATCCAGCAGTGTCTAACACTTACTCAAGACATCTTTTAGCACTCTGTAGATCAAAGCCATCAGCTCTCTGCTTCCCGTTCTTTTCTAAACACACTGTGGCAAAGGACAGCATGAAGTCTACATTCTTTTCTAAGTATTGGTGTGCACGCCACAGAGAGAGCACAGAGAACTTTCTAGTACATTGTTAAAATACCATAATAGGATGTGGCAGATGCAAAACCCATGATGTCCTGAATAGGCTAAATGCTCAGGATGCACAGTTGTGTTTATAAAACCACATGTCAAAACCTTGTACCTGTTTTCACTGCGGTGGGTCTGGTTGGAGTGAAATCCAAAGTTGAAGGGTAGATCACTCCTTTCTTTGGCTTTCCAACTGACAGAAAGAGCAACAGCGGTAAACAAAACAATCATGGAAGTGCAAAAAAAAAAGTTCTATTTTACACTGAGACATCAGTTTACCAGGACACTCTTTTTGAGACAAACAATGGAAGAGTAATTCACACTGAGTATGAGAACTAAAATATTGTGAATCCTTCAAAAGGAAGAGCTGTGTACCGGCAACTGAGAAAGACTCCCTCCAGTTGGGCAGGGACAGTGATCGGACTCCATTTGAGAAGCTTCCCTTGTAGGTGGCCTGTCCGGCCATCTTCTTCACAATGACCTTCCCTCCTGTATTAGAGATGACTCCGCTGTGGAGAAAGTCCGTAGAATTACTCACTGTACGAATGCTCCACCTCTCTAATAGATACTTATCTGAATCTGGAAGAAAATACCATTTATACTTTCTGTACTTCAACTCTTTAGCTATTAATATCTAACATTTTCTTGGTCTAACTTGACAGAGGTCAGATGTTCAAGTAGAATGACTGTCCATTTTCACAACAACAAACAGTAACATTTAAAGTATAAGATCTCTCATAGGATCACCCAATGCATAGAAGCAGTAATGATAGCCAGTTAACAGAGATTATTAATGTTCTGTGTAGTGTGTATACTCACCTGTGGATGGCAGCATTGCAGATGCTGGAAATGGATGCATAAACACTGGTCCCATATACGCGATGCTTAGTCTCCCGGCAATTAGCAGGACACTTTGCAATGAATTCTGGGAGGTTGATTTTCCCTGCCCGCACATCACATTCTATAGCTGGCACCACTAGAGAAAAAGCACAGTCGTAAGCATACACATGCTAATCTGAGTCCATTCATAATACTGAATGTAGACATTTTTTCTACAACCTTGTTTTTGTTTCTTATTCTTCTGTCCATTTGGCTTAGCTCCAACACTGTTAGTAACCAGGAACACTACGGAATGAAAGAAAATGTGTGCAAGTCAATGACTTATTCAACTCCACACTAGGAAACAAAACATTCTCGCAAAGTTTACAGTAAATGCCCAGCTCTGTTGGTAGAAATTGGGTTAACGTAATCACCCACGCCAAAAAAGAGAGAAAAATGCATGATGACAGATTCACAGTTTAGACTGTGTAGGAAACACATTTTTGAGCCACCGTCAGCAGTTCACCGACTGTATAGTAAACTGTAACTAAGTTTTTCCTGTATGGACATCGATATTTGTTTCAATGTTTGACTCTGATAAGGAATCTAAAGAATGTGATTCTTTCCCTCAGTATGTTGTATGAATGAAACAAAAACCTGAACAATTACTGTCAAGGAGAAAAACGCACACACAGAAAATACATTTCAGTTATTGAAGCAGTACTGGACTTCACTGCCAGATGTGTTTCAATGTCTAGCTGTGACCGCTGTTGTTGCATTATATATTGAAAAAGGTTGGTCCCCTTTACTATCTGTGATCTTCTATCCTCCATTTATATAACTACTAACAGAAACCAGTATTTTTGTAGTGCTAAAAATGACATGTACAATTCAGAACTGACACCTTATTTCTTTATATTGTCATTCTTTTGTGATGCTATCATAGTTCATAAATGTATGTATTATACATACATAAATGTATGTATTAGTTGTCTCATTTTCACTTGAAAACATTGATATTGTACTTGTCACAAAGATACACGTACCAGTGCAGACGGTGATGAAGAGTGTTCTGAGCATTCTGGAAGAGGATCAGTGAAGGCAGATCAGACTGATGTTCTTGGTGTTCTACCTTTAGCCTGCAGGCCAGAGGAGGGAAGACTACAATAAAGCCTTTTCAATAGTCTCAAAAGCAATACATAAAAGGGAAACTTGTCTGATTACAGCACCTACAAGGAACAGACAGCGTGGTATTTGAAGCCTAATAACCCTGAATATGTACTGTAAAAACAATATGAGCCTTGCCTTTTGACAGATTCATGAGCTTGCTTGAGAAATATATAAATACAAAGCTTATTGGGGCCTGTTTTAACATGCACATCAACAATTCCAGAGACCTTATCTGCAATTCAGCCATTCTTCTGTGATTCAGAACTGATGGTGCAGGTGGAGACAACCTGGATTTTCCACTGTAGTGAAAGTTAATGGCCCTAGAACACACATTGTGATTTGCCCTAATTGTAAGTTCCAGTAGAAACCCCGTATAGGGCTATGAAGGACATCAGAGAGAACTTTGCTGACTCCCCATTATGCACACACACACACACACAAACACACACACACACACACACACATACAGAGGTTGCAGCCAGAGGAGCAGTAAAGCACATGTCTACTGTCAAGTTCACATATTCAGCTTAGACCTCTGTCAACCGTGTTATGAATGGTATGCTGAACTGCCTTTGCCACAGACCTACCCTGTTTCCTTATCTAGCCCTATGACAAAAGGTCAAAGATGATTAAACATGACCATGGGGTTATATTGTGACCCAAGTCAGGAGTGACAACCATGAAACAATCCACTGTATTCAGCTAACAAGCATTAGCTCCTGATGTTGACAGGGCAGTGACTGGGACCACAGCAATCTTGTTTGATTGGATTACAAGCCATCATCTACTATACAAATAAGCACAACTGACATTGTGGTAGCATACTACTTCTATTTTGGCTTTCATTATGTGACTTAACAACTAATGCAGTACAGCATAACATACAATATAACATTAACAATTCCATCATTCACATTTGGAATATTTCCCTCTTCCTCTCTTAATCCAGTTTGGACTTCCTTAGTTCAGTATGATAATAAGCTTGTAAAGGTGCAGTAAACATAACACTGTCATCTACAGGTCACTGATTTCTGCTTCCATTATTGTCATTTGTCATTACATTATCCACAGGGTGAAATAATCTGGAGTCTAACTCTAAGAGCACAGTGCCAAAATCTCCCTCCCATTTCAGAGAGAACAGGTAAGGTCTAGACATGCTCCAACACATTTGCACTTCATAAAAGAAGGGCCTGCAGCATGCTAATGTTGAGTCGGGATGCCATGCTGCATGGAGGAAACTACAAGACATGTTCGCCAAACAGCTGTCATTACATCAACAGATCCTACTGAATATTCTCCAATGTTGTTTGCCAGCATAAGGTTTGAAATGCAATGTAAGGAAAGCACTAAAACAAGCCAACAACTTACAACTCGGTGTTTCTATAAATTACTGGGTGCTGGGGGCAAATGACGGTTTACTCCAGAGAAACGGGATCAAAACAAAAGGATGACATCATCTCAGGCGGATTCACCCTGCAAGGAATTTTCAAATGGAGACATTTGATGGTGTGTCAGTGGGGGCTGCGTACTGAAAAAAAAGGGCCTTTGGAGACCTTGCATGTAAACTCAAAATTTGGAAATCCATGCGCTGTTAGATATACAAAGATGTCTCATGGGAATAAGTTAAAAGTGTTGAACACATTTCCATTTAAGATATTTACACATAAAACATTTCTAAAAGTCAAACTGGTCTCTTTCATAATTTACTGAATGTGTGAATTACTGTAGTCTGAGTAGATTTACAAGTTCAAGTGGTGGACCTAAGCTTATTTAAATCTCTCTCAAACACTGAACCACAACAAACTCCTCCTCCAGTCTACATTGCACAACTAAAAGAAATGAAATGCTCACAGAGAAATGCCGTGGTAACAAGTACCTTGGACACAAAAGCCTCTGTACAAGCAGCCTGTTGTTGTCTTGATTGCTGTCTAACATTTCACAATGCTCATTTCAAAGACCCATGCTCATGCTTATGTAAATACATGCTCATATACACAACATACCCACTGTAATTAACACATAACTCAAAAACATACATGTTCCGGTTCATTCTCTTGACCAGCAGTAATCTGAGCTATTCTTCCCATCTCTACTTGTAAGTAGGCCAAAGCATTGTTTCAAATGGACTCAAAAGGTGTGCTTTGGAAAGATAAGGAGTTGAAAAAGAAAAAACAGGACGTGATGTGGTTGTCCTGGCTTGTCACAAAGCATCACTTTACAGGACCGCTTTGAGTGAATAACTGCACCTGCCAGACATTCTTACCTAACTCCACTGCACATGTAAGATGTAAGGCAGGTGCACCTTTACATACCATAGAGGTAGAGGTATGGACAGATAAGCTATTCCCTGAACACAAAAATAGAAGTTAAATGAAAAAATGTGCTGAATATTACTGTATAACATACATTAACTATGTTTTATGGTGTTGACCTTTCAAGATGAAAATATCTCTTGGAAAGTGTTCAAAGCTCACTGGCGTTGGCTATAGGCAGCTTTGTACAGGCCTCATCTGCTGCTCATCTCTGAAATGCAGCCAGATGATAATTTTTTTTTTAAACATTCTAATATGATCTTCACTGGAGATGAAACATAACCTCAGCTAAGGGGTGCAGATTACTGTAGACATATACACACAACACTGCATCCAACAGAGAGGCATTACCAATTCAACCAAAGTTAAACTTCAAAATACATGGTTATTCACTCCAAGGAAATGTCCATGCTACTCAGTAAGACATAAGGAACAGTCATAGCCAAAGAAAACACAGACCAACCTGCATCTACATGATCTGCTGAACATTAACCTTTTCAACTGACATTCTATTCAAGAAACTTCAGTGTCAAGTTAGTCAAGTCATGTCAAGTCAGAGTTCCAGATAAATGTAGTCTATGTAATTGTAAGTGCACAGGATCAACATAACAGGCATTTCGATGGGTAGTATGCAGCCATACTTGACACATGGGCAGTATGCCATGGGCAATATGCAGCTATACTTGAAATAATCAGAACTGTTTGTTTTCGAATAAGAGTAAGCTCTTACAGAAACATAGTGACCCAAGCTGACAGGTCCAGATGCTTCAAAAGACTGGATTATAAATACAGGAAGTAACTAGGGGGAAAAGTGAGGAAAGGCTGGGAAAAAACATGAAAACAAACAAAATTTAAGTGCTTTCCCCCCCTGGATAAACAAACAAACACATAAACAAACAGGCATCTCCTGGGTGGTGTTGAGCAATGCATCTTAAAAGCACCCTTAGTTGGTAGTTGGTGTATTAAACAACAAAGTACACCCAGATTACATATAAGGCATCTTAGATGCTGCTGAGACCAAACAAGCCCATACAAGGAGACTTCTTCCTTTGCATATTATATGCTTCAGCCTTTGAAAGACATCCCCTTGTTTAAAGGTTACCAAACAGACTGCATTTCCTCCACACTCAGCTCCACCAGGCAACACAAGTATGGTCAAGCTGAACATTGGATGTAGAGTAATGATTTAGAAAAATTCTGAACGCATTTAGAAAAATTCTGTGACATCTTCCACGCAAACAGGAAGAAACTGCTGTATCCTTAGGTCACTAGCTCTTGTGTATGCATTTAACCGCTTTAATGTAAACACCAATAACACTTCACCTTGGATGAAAACTGAAGAAAGGTCTCATCTACGGGGCAACAGGGGCGCATTGATATTCAGGAGAAATGAGTTTAAATAACTAACCAAAAAAAAAAAAAAAAAAAATTGCAGCGAAACGGAAAATAAAGCATTGGCTGTGGGCGACAGGTTCAAGTCCGTACTAGTTATTAGTGCAGTAGCAGCGCAGTGGAGATCATAAATCCATTCACTCAGCCAGTCAGCCAGGCAGACACTCTCCACTGTACGAACGGACAATCTGTACCAAGATGTGCTTTGCTTTAGATGTACCCCACTGTAAAAATATCGCATCTACTGCAACAATTCTGGATGCAAATACGTTTTTTTTCTTGTACCTGCTCATAATTGTTTTCTTGCGCCTGCTCGTTTAGACAGAAACAGGAAAAAAGTTAGGGTCAACACGCATCGACAAAAAATTAAAAACCCAGAGACCGCAGGTAATATCAAGTGTGAGGCAAAACGTCGTGAATACAGATTACAAAGTGGCTAAAACGATGTCAGGTAAACTTACCTTTAGACGTTTTTTTGTTGTTGGTTTTTTTTTTTTTTTTTTCAGATTTGATTGAATTAAAATTCTGCAAATCACACTCTCCTACAGATCCAGCAGTCCCGACATCATTGTTTTGTGGGTACGGAAAAAGCCGTGAGACGCTGATATATCTCTACAGTAGTGCGCCCAGTAGCGAACACCTTTAACAACTAGTGTGCATGCATGCTCCCAGATCTAGACAGCTCATTAAAGGGGAAAGGGAGCTGGCGAGAGCAACTCCCTTCGTCCGTCCCACTCACAGCATAGACATATCTCTGAGCAGCGATCAACTGTAATGGACATGAGCCCTACAGAAAAGGATGTCCCGATAAAAAACTTTTCAAGAACATTTTAATTTGAAATGCTTTCTATCTATCTATCTATCTATCTATCTATCTATCTATCTATCTATCTATCTATCTATCTATCTATCTATCTATCTATCTGTCTGTCTGTCTGTCTATCTATCTATCTATCTATCTATCTATCTATCTATCTGTCTGTCTGTCTGTTTGTTTGTTAGCTTTGATCTTTAAGCATAAAATATATCTGTTTTTTTCTACTGGGGTGGTATGGTTTGTCTGGGGAGTTTTGGTCTCCGGACTCCATGTACACTGGCCAGACTTGCCAGTCAGAGTGAGTTGAGTGTGTGGGTGTGCCAGAGGTTCAAAGGGTACCATGTAGGTGTGCACAATCTCACCAGGCCATCCATTGTTTGAACTGCGCTCCTCCTCCGACAATCACCCATTTAGTAGACTCTGCAGGGTGTGAGAAAGCAGGGCAAAACTTTCTCTCACCATTGCTCCTCACTTCAGTACCCTCATACCTGCTGTAGCACAGTCAGAAAGATCCCTAAGCTCAAATGGGGTTAACATAGAGCTGGCTTTGGATATGTTTAAACCGCCAGCCATTTGACTCAGTGGCCTCAAGAGCTTTGGTAAAAGAACTCATTGTGTAGGTGATTATGGCCATTCAGACGATGGGACCTCTGAGAAATTTAACTGGGGGGAATTTTCACGGCATGAGTAATCATCCAACTCCACAAATGAAAGCCAGATAGTCTGTGCTATTCTTATACTGTATATTCCAATTAGTTTCAGGCCTGAAGGTGTCAGCATTAATGGCTTTCATAATTTCTCTGTATATTTTTGCAAGAGGGTCAGCAGATTATTCTACCTGATTCTCAGCATAGACCAGCTAAGTTATATGTTGAGTACCAAAAGGACCCATTTACTCTTAATGGTGCTTACGCCACTCAAGATTCAAGTACGAGATTTAATTCAAGTTACATTCTGTTAAAAAACAAACAAACAAACAAACAAACAAACAAAGAAGTAATTGAGACATAAAAGCGGTCATCAAAGTCTGTCACTCTCAAACTCTGGAACACTGAATGGCACTGGGAGGTGACAGGAGACTTCTTTACTGACTGGAGGTGGTGTATGTGGAGGACTGTTAACCCCTGAGTCTTGATCAGCTACCAAGAACTCCATCTTGGCCAACTTTGGCTCCCCCTGTTGGGCACGTTGGGCAGGTGTGGTGTCAGCTTTTGGCTTGAGGCATTTGAAGTTCTTGAGGCGAACCAAGTCCTCGTCCTCAGGTTTGCATGGTAACAGGACCCTGACGTCCCTGCGAAACTTTGAGCTCATGCCAAAATAGATGATGGGGTTATAGAAGCTGGCTGACTTGGCGAACAACCGGGTGAAGATACTGGTGATACTGGGCACATGGAAACCCCAGGCGGACCACATGGATACCACTGCATACGGTGACCAGGCCAGAATGAACGCAGTACAAACTACAATGGATACCTAAAACAAAACACAGTGAACACTAGAGGTTAGGAGGTTAGGGTCAAATGGAAAGAATAAAATCCCATAGGGACCATGAGTGGAGAGCTCATGTTTTTTTCATGTGTCAAACTCTTCAACTTTCTGTTTGAGTGTATGTAAGTATGTATGTTCTTTTCTGTATGTTTGTCTACTTTGTATACTTGATGCTGCTGATTACGATTACTTCTGGCTTTCTTCAAGTATATTTGTGTTTCTTGGCTGTACTTCGTAGTGGGAGGTTTTGAGTGGCTTTGTTTGAACTGTTTTCCAGTAAATTGCACCACTGGGTCACATTCCCACTCTTCTTAACCAAAAGGAGATGATTTCATTTGAATACTGGGTTGAGTGTGCCAGCGCAAGTGTGATAACTGCAACTGTCGAATTGTATTCAAAGAATGAAGAGAGATGGCTCATCATCTTAATCATCATGTTGAAATAGGGCGCTTGAAAGTTCCCACCTCCAAGTATTTGCCTGCTTTACAAATGAGAAATGCTACATTCCCATCAAATGCACGACAGCACTAAATGTTTATGGCTCATAATGTTTTACATTGTTGTGCTTGATAGGGATGAATTTCAGTAATGCATTAAATTGGATAGATTTCAATACAGACATTAATAGCAGTGTAGGCACATACTACAAATGTTTGTTTAGCTATGAGACTAACATATAAATAATTATTATCTATGAGTTTGTCTGCTGGCTGGTCTGCTGGTACTTTGGATGGGCTCCATAGTTCCAACCATACCCTTGTAACATCTCGCTCCACTTTCCTCTGTTGATCTGTGAGGTACCCGTCAGCTGACATGGCATTGCTGCTCTTCACAGTGTTGATGATGGACACGTAGGAGAAAAGCATGATCAGCACTGGGATGAAGAAGCAGGAGATGAGGATGGAAATGACGTACGATTTGTAAATGGTGGAGTACGTAGCTTTTGACCAGTCCACTTCGCAGGTACCATACCCACGGTCTATGGGGATGAGAGAGAATATTGTAAATTAGATACTGGAAATATCTATTCTATTCTATTTTATTCTATTAGAATTAAATAACTGAATGCAATGCATTGTTGAGACAAAACTAAACAAAAAACTGTTCTCACCTATCCTATGTGAGTTGTAGCACTTTGCAGATTTGTGGGCAGGAAAGTTCTTTAAAATGACATCTTGCCCCAAGGTTGAACCAAATCAAAAACAATCGGTGTGTAGCTGATTGCCTTAGAGTTTTAAGATGGAGTTGCCTGTTTTTCCTTTCTTTATTTAAAAGTATGCATGTGGTTTTCATGTAGTGTGTGGATTGTGTTACTAAGTACCTGTGTAACTGCCCCAGCCCAGCAGAGGAGCCACAGACCAGAATAAAGCCGCTATCCATATGAATGTCAACGATACGGCGATAGTGCTCTTGCTGATACAGTATGCTGTGGACACACACGACAGACATATAATGAGTTTCATGTGCTGTACTGTACTGTTCTGATCTTCAAAGAAAATCACCAGAGGAAAAGCCCACAGGAGGAAAGGAAGGTATTTTGGTTAATCAATCAATAGCCCCAATGTTCAAATATTTACACCAGATCCTGTCACTGAATCCATGGATTTATGTTGTATACACTAAATTTGTAGTGCTGGTATCAAAACAGTGATTGCTTGTTTAAAACACACTAGGGTTCAGAAATATCACAACATTTCAGCAACAATGAATCATAGACTGATTGAAGATTAAGCTCAAAATTCTTTACACAGTTATGAATGTCAGATTTTGACATTTGATGAACAACGAGCTATTCTTTCGGTCTTTCAGTTTCAGTGAGGCAGTCTTTCCAGTGAAAAGAATTTCTGTTTGCATAGGGCATATTTCTTTGTGTTCAAGTAAAGGAACAAAAATCTGTTTCTTACTTTGCAAACATTAAACACCTAACTCACATATTTAAAGTGTAGTTAAAGCATACCACCTGGAAACCTGGGCTCATTTGGACATGATTTCTACTTGGTTTAAACTAAATTTTGTCATCTGAAAATATTGATCAACAATTTACAACACTACAGAATAAAGCTGGTCAAAGGTCACTCAAAAACTAAACTTGTCTTAGCAAATGACCAGATTTTTCATTTCAGTCTTCATCGTTCTTCTCAGGTGACATACATTAGTAACATATATATCCTTATTCAGTGGTAAAGCAAACTGAAACATAATGAATGGTGGCCAAAATAGGGGAGCTATATTTGCTAGAAATATGTTTAAATTGGCGTCTCATAAACTGTGGTAATAAACCAACGACTGTTTGTGACATATCTCAGCTACAATTACAGCAAAACAAAAACTGTTTACCTAAATTACATACCAATGACAAGGTTATGAGAAAGTGAATGTGCTGTTAAACTGGTAATGAGATGGTACAGAAAACCCAGAGAGCTCCCTGACATCTTAACAATGTGAAAATAACTTATTTTGCATCTGTCTAAGACTCCTCTGGAACATCATGACTACAGTCCTGGAGGTCCATGTTTGTTATCAATGCTACTTCTATTTCAATGCCAACTTGATATTGATATTGTACCTTTGTGCGGGTGGCATCCCTTGATATATCTTGTGACGCTGATGACAGTCAGTGTATTGATACTGGCCAGGCCAAAAAGCAATGTGAAAAAGCCATCCACCTGGGAGGACAGCAGAGAGTTCATAGTTAGAGATTATATCTCAAAATCAGGCTTTTAAACCATGCTTGGCCTATCTGTCACTCAATGGCACTTGGTGTAATGGAGTAGAACCCATGCCTGTCTTCGTTGATGTCTGAGTTTGTTGCTTGGCTTGTTTAGGTTAGATATGTCTTCACCTTGGCCTTAAGGCTTCCTCTGATATCTCCTGAACATTTGAGCCGAGTGCCTGCAGTAACAATGCAATATTAAGCTGAAGTAAATGATCTGACAAAGTCCAGAGGGACCTAACTGTACAAACCAGGCTCCTACATCATTCTGTTACCCTGCTGTGACAGCCTGCTGTCTCTCCCCTACTGTACAGGCTTTCCGTCTACTGAGTGCAGTTGATCTCCTTTGGACAGTAATCTCCTTACTTTACAGCATCTATATAGCCACCTGCTCTCTGCTGGACTCTTTGTTTTCCAGCCATAGTTCATCATTCAGTTCAGTTTAAATCAGTTTCAGTCGATTAATGCTTTTTATTATAGACTGTCATGAAGCATCTCTAAATCAAGTATTGGTTAAAATTTAGAATGCTATTTGTTTGAGGCAACACACATATACTTTGTATGCATTACCATCCCTGTTTAATTCAATTAATTATTTGAAAGTATTTGATGTAATGCAATGGTGTTTTTTCTTGTTTAATCACAGAGCTGGCCATATCCTGAGGTCAAACTAATTATCAGGAAATCACAGAAAAATCCTGGATGATGATGATGATGAGGAGGAGGAGGAGGAGGAGGATAATGAAGATGATGACAACAATAATAACAACAAGAATAATCATGATGGTGATGATGATGATGGTGCTAATTGTTGTTGTTGTTCTTCTTCTTCTTCCTCTTCCTCTTGTTGACATCGTTGTCGTCATTAGAATCATTATCATCAATATTGTCATTGTTGTTATCCTCGTTGTTGTTGTTGGATATTGCTATTGTTGTTGTTTTGCATAATATTGATGTTTGGAAATAAAAGACAATCAGAGTTGTATTTAATAAACTGGAAATGGGAAAATGAACATTGATCATTTCATGCCCAAGGGTTTGCAGAGAATTAGCTGTGTATGCGTAGCTAAATTCTGTGCAAATCTGGCAGCGTGTAGCCCCAGGTATGAAATAAAATAAAATAATATAAAATAAAAATGCATTCTGTTGAATACATATGCACTCTCTCAACAGTTGAAACCACTTTGGGAAACTTGCAAAGAGGTCGGGAGGATCATACATGCCCCGCAGATGTTGGCACCACTTCCATTTACTCTATCCAAATAAGTAGCTCTCCTTCTCTCCCTGTCCTATTAGAGCCTGAACGGCTTGCCCAACTCTCTCCCATCCTGGTGGATCCCATGGAGCCGCAGGGCTGGGGATGGAATTTCAGGGTGGTGTGTTCGGTCCCACGTGTACCTGTTCATGTCCTGTCACGCTGATGCAGTAATCTGTTAATTCTTCTCACATGCCTGTCTCGCTCTTTTGCTCTCGCTTTTCTTCTCTCTCTACTCCTTTACTCTCTCTCTCTCTCTCTCTCTCTCTCTCCCTCATGGAGCTTTTATGTACAAACACACATATACATGTACTCATTCCCACACTTTCTCCCTTTTCCCATTCTACCACCTCTCCAACGCTCTTTTCCTGTTTTCATGTGTCTCCTTCTGTTCTCTGTATGGCAGTAGACAGGTCAGGTTGTGTGGGTTTGGGATGTGTGTGTGTGCAATGTCAATATGTACAATATTTGATATGTGAAGCAGGTACTCCTTCTGCACCTATAGGTTCCCTTATACCCTTGACCTGAGAGGAGATGAGCTCATGTCACGCGCTCTGTCTGGAACAAAGATGTGTTCACCACCTTAGTTATGCCCCAGAAATAGGGCTGCTCTTATCTGCCACATCTTTGATTGGAGGGAGGGAGTCTCCCTGTTATTGTTACTCCACTGTTTTTCTAAGGATCCACAGTCAGACTTTTCGCAAGGGGTATCCATATCATAGCTTCCACTGCACACTAGCTTAGAGCAAGAAAAATAAGCAGCCAAAATTCCAAGCCAAGAATGAGGACAATGCAGACTATTTCACAGTACACCATAGAGACTTTTCTTAGGGGTGCTTTTCAGACTCCACGCATACCACATGCTACGTAATTTATTCTAAAGATAGATTTTATATTTCCATTATGACAAGCCATGAATAAAAAAAAAAGGTGAAACTGTAACATTGAAAAAGATATATGCTCATATAGTATTACATAATGATAGCAACAGTAATATATCCAATACAAGTCTCTCTTGTTAGGACTAAATGTAGAAAGTGTACAATTCTAGTGTAAGACAGAAAAATACGTTTGAATGATTTGTATGATGGTGATGAGAGAAAGATGCATCATTCTCTATTCTGCATGGATAAATTAAGAGCTAACCTTCATGTGTATCAAATTTCTCAGAGTAAGAGAGCTGATGTAAGATTAGTTTTTGACTTTCATGATCCTAATCAACAGAAATATTGGGACTGAGAGGAGCTGATCCTAGATCAGTACCTCTTATACTGAAATGTTTATTTTCACTTCAATGCCACAGTTGTGTGCATAAATGACAGCATGTACCCATGACCTAACCTTAACTCTTTGAGGAAATACAAATGTTGGGACTCATCATTAGTTTAAAAAATATGGCATCTCATTTCTCCTTTAGACAATATTGTATCTTTTCCTTTAAATCCCATGAAAATTTAAATGCTTAATATTCTTTGAAAATGGAGTGAGATATCTGTATTAAACTTAAACTGTTAAATATCAATACATGTAAACCAGTGACTGAACATATGCAGTGGTCTATGTCAGTAAATGCAATTCATTCTCACGTTCTCCTTATCATAAGAGACAATATGTATGAAACAGTGATGACCAGCACTGCTTGCATTAGATAACTGTTTACCACTGTTGAATGTTTAAAAAAAAATCTTTTCTTTGCTCACAGTGTTAGTGCTGAGTGGACTCATCGTGGTGCAGTAATCTCATTAGACTTCTAGCTCCCAACCCACGTTTGGATAATCCCATAATTTGCCCGACTTCTATGCTTTTCTGTGCCTGTGTACTTTAGAACCTCTGGCAATGTTAATCTCCAAAGGTTTAATTTAAAGGCTTTTTTCTTTCACATAGACTTTGGACAAGTCACAACGGTAGACATTTTTTCCTTACAGCTAGAGTATGATTTCTCATGGTGTTTAGATCAAATTGTACTCTGGCTAATTCAAATCAATCTCTATTGCTACATTTTTACTACCCTGGCAGTATCAAACAGTAGCTCTCGGAAATCTTGGAATCATGTAGATTTTAAATTTTTAATACAGAATGGTTCACAACATGACAAATCAGAACTTTCCAACTTTTGTAACTGAACTGACATCATCTCACCTGACATGTCCAGATCCACTTGATTAAGAACCCATCATCCTTAAAAATGTTAAACACCTCCACAATCCCTCTGGAGTATCCAAACACAGATATACTGGCGTCAGATATGGCCAGGTTTAAAGTGAGGTAATCAGTTGGCTGGAGAGAAATCCTCTGCTTATAGAGAACAAATATCACCACACTGTTCCCCAGCCATGAGAGCCAGCCTGTAAACAAATATGCAAATATTATTTCTAAAATCACACAAAGAGAAAATTACATTTAAAAAATTCCAGACACATCTGGAGAGAAGCCTAGAAGAGAAACCCAGAGGTGAAATCTAGAGAAATCTATCTTTGAGTGTTTTGTTGACAAACAAAGATAAAAAATGGTAGATGCTTCCCCCCCCCCCCCCCACATTGTGCCATTTTTGCATATGTATTCAGGTATTCTGCGCATATCCAACTAGAAACATCACAACGTCACCTGAAATCATCTATTCTTAAAAATAAGATTTTTAGAAAGTAATATTAGGCATTATCTAGCTTAAGACTTGCATTAGTTCCAATCCAGATCTGTTTTTCACATTGAATTAATATTGTCTAACTTCTCTGAATGGGTGCCTCTATCATAACTGAGGGAAACAGAACTGAGGGACGGTCACTGCAGCAGTAAGAAGCTCTTGATTAAGAGCCATCTTTTTTTTTTTTTCAAAGGCCATAGGCCACTAGTACAAAGGGTAAACAGAGGATTTACCCCTTAGATTGCATGGAAGAAGATAAGATCATGCTGAGCCAATGTTTACTACGTGCAAAATTGTCACTGAAAATGCTGTTTAAAATATGTGAAAGTGTCTTGAGTGATTGGACTGAGATTGTAATGATATTTTTGTAATTAATATAATCATGTACCTTTTTGCTTTGGAGAGCTGACATTCAACAATACTTGAGGTATCAGTGTACTACTTTTGAAATAAAGCAATGAATCCAACTTAGCATCTTTCAGCTCATACTAATGAAGAATGTATTATTGTTGCACAAATCCTGCATTGATCAAGCAGGATTGATGTAACATTATCTGAAACATAGATTAAAGCATACATTTCGTATTCTCTGGTTGTTCATTTTTATTGCCCAACAGGCTGCCTTCACTTCTAAAACAATAACTGCTGCATACAATAAAAACATTTATTTGTGTGCTATAATATTAATCCAAAGTATGCAGTTTTTACAGCAAACTAAAACCAAAATATACAAATTCTTATCATACCCAGTATTAGTAGATATGCGCCGATGATTGTCTCTCCTTGTTCAGATAGAGGAGGTTCCTTTTCCACATTGCTAAAATTATTGTTCCTCCAAGGTATGTTGACTACTTTCACAGGGTTGTTTAGTGTCAGTATGATATCCATTGTGCAATAGTGCAATCATGAATCCTACTCACAAATCTTGTAATGATTCCCCTTAATGTGTGAAAGCCTGGTTCTACTGACACACTTCACTGACACACCCTATGTACCAGTGTGAGGTCTCAAACAGCGTATACAAATATTAGTGCCAAAGTACTGTCCAATGGTAACATGCATGTCTCTAATCCAATTTATGTCTTAAAGAAAAAGCAGGTGGAGATCCAGGAAGGTCAGAATGGAATGTGATGCTGAACTGCACAAGGAGCAGTGAAAATTAAATGTTTTGAAAGAGTGCTTCGGTTAAACGGCATGCTTTTGTAACAGTCAACGAGCCTTACTTATCACTTTTATGGTCAAATTCAATGCAATTCTATGATTGATTAGTTAATAAATGTTATAACAAAATGATTGTTAATGCAACAGGTATGCTTGTTGAAGCAGTTGGACTGTCCAAGGTGCTGAAACATGAAAGGGACAACAAGATTAGTTCACAAGACCAAAAGATATTAAAGAAACTGTAATATTCATAACATTAATTAATTTGCCCAATTTAAATAAATTTAACTTCACTGCAAATGGTAAGACTGATTTTTATGATATAATTGCACTGTAAAATTGTCGTAGTGTACCATGTTCATTTATTCAAGGAGATTTATATCTTGTAGAAGGATGTCATTATGATTATATAGCTAGTGCAACCATTTAAAAGGCAACAATCATTTGTGCATCTTGGAAACTTGTCTCATTTGTGTTTACATTATCTACATGTCATAAATGGATTTATGTTACTCTAGCTCCTAGTAAGCCTATATAAACTGGTTTAGGAATTACATGAATTTAAGTACTGGAACTGCACGATAATCCTGTTAGTGGCCTCTGTCAGATCACCACACTGTATGAACTAATAGGCTGAGGGGCTCTGTGGTAATGGTTTTGCAAGCTGCAAGACTGGGCTAAAATAAGTAATGGATAAGATATTTAAACGGTGTGTAGAACAGCATATTGGGAACTTACGGACAGTTTGGGTATCTTCTTTCAGGCATCCTGCCAACTGCTGAATGCAGACATTCTTGAACAGTGGGTGTTCAGCTCTGAGTACTGTTAATAAATCCAACTTAAAGTAAATTAGTTAAGATATTTTGGTGGAATAATGAGACCATTGTTTCTCACTCAACTGTGTGATGTTCGAATAGGTAAAATGTGTGTGGGGCCACTTCAGGAAAACCTAAACAACACCAACACCAAGGACAACATCACTACTGCGGCCAAGAACAATAACACCAACATCACCTACACTACCACCACCACCAAATCTCCTTTCTTTGCTTTTCTATATTCTAAAATTATGATCTGAGAAACATTCAGTTAAAGTTCTGGTTCAATGAGGCAAGCCTTTTTTTTATAAGACTTGAACCCAACAATGCAAACCTCATTAGCTTGTGTTTGCTGGCATGTGCTGGTTCCTGGTGGAAAAGACATATTTGGGGACTCTATACTTGCCACAAAGGCCATGTAAAGGCCTGTTAATCAGCCTTTCATCACTGAAAAAAATCTTCAGAAGAATTTTCACCTCACTTCATTTGTTATACTAACATTTTCCACAATAGACTAAAAATAAAAGCAGCATTCCATATCCTCCAAAAATGACAGAGAGGTTGATTTGGTGGTCGTGCACTAATCACACCCACATCTCTTTCTGTTCGTCAACCCCTAGCCTATCCTCTCTCCCCCTCCTTCAGACTCAAACTGAGCTGCTCTATGAAACACAGCCCTTACGGGGTAACCCGAGTCCTGAAGCCGGCTCAGTGCTCACAGTGCATACCTTGTTCCTTGGGCATTTCCAGCAGACTGGCTCTCCCGGTGCTCAGGATGTGGTGGGCTGGGCTCCTCCATGCGCCTTGCCATTTTCCGGCCTCCACATCAACTCCTTCTTTGAATGGTGAAGAGAGCAGGCACTGTGGGGATGAACCCCTGACCCACTGTCACCCATCCAGCCGCAAACACTGTGTTCACTTAGCACTCTGCTGCTCTACCCTCCAGGCACTCAGGAAGGCATTGATCACTGTGTGAAACTCTCTTTGACAGAACGTATTTACTAACCTGGTGTGGGGCTTTGTGGCAAATTGATACAGATTGTGGTGGATGTCGCCCATTTTGTGATGTTTTGTGTGGTGGCCTATGTGGAATGACCACATGGTCACCACATGGATGTCGATTTTAAATCAAATGGATTCTATGAGAAGGTGTATCTCTTAACCAAGTATGTTGATGCCATATACTTCAACCAAAGATCTCAAACAGACAGTTAATGAAATCATGGTAATTGGGCTAGTACTGTAACCATGTGAATTTTGTACCCAGTGAAACTCATATGAACTTTTTGACACAAGAATTATGCAATTACTTTGGATGTGACTGAACAATTGACTCTAATAAGGGTTGCCCAGACAAGAGCATCACAGGCCTGGTATGATGAATTTTAAAAGAGAAAAACACTAACTGAGCAGGCCACTGGAATCTTGCATTTTTTCTTTACCTCCTTGCAATGCTTCCTGGAAGCTTAGTTCTGAATCCTTTGGTGTTTTCTCACTTCCTTTAACCTCCTGTGGCCTCCACACTTGTTTGTGATGAGATCTGACAGCAGGAGGTGAAAGGCTCTTTCTTTGAGGTACCATTTTCCACATTGCCTTCAGAGATGCTTTCTAATGCTCTCACTGATTATGTGACAGACCAAAACAGTGCGTCTTGGTACTTCCTAAAAGGAAAGGCTGAATCTCCTGATCACATGTGAAGCATAACATACGCCCAGTGTTGATTTGGGAGGAGGAGCAGTGAGTTTAGGCTATTTGAGTGGCTGCCGTGACTAAGCCTGAGTTCCTCCAGTTTACCTTGGCAGTGGGAATACAGGCCGGTAATCACAACACTGCCAGCTTTAAGCTTGGGTTGATGGCTTTTGGAGCCCTGGATAGGCTAAGGTTTGTAAAGCAGATTACAGTACCGTCAAAACATCATTTTCCAGCCGAAAGACACACAGAGCAATAATAGTTAGGAGATGCTGAGAGTCACATAACAAGTTTTTGAGATGAAAACACAGTCACTTTGTTAAAATATGCATAAAAAGACCATTGTCTTATATTTCACCTCCTTTTTTTTTTGACAAAACCTTGACTTACCACTGGCAGTGTTTTTTTTTTTTGCTTTTAAACACATGAAAATTTATAGCAGTGTGTAGAAAATCAGACACAGAGAACACATACAATGTGCCTCTTCATAAGAGACACAGACAAGGTTGATTGACATACACATGGTGCTATTAAAATGGGAGACACAGACCTGGCCTCACGGTCTTACTCTGCTGAGTGGAGGTGCTAAGCTGCTGGTACACAGGACCTATTTGTATGAATGGGCCCCAATGCACAGAATGGACTACTTGTGGTCCAGTTAGCCTGAATGTGTTGGAGAATGACAAATGACTTTGCCCGGGCAGATCATTTTCTATGTGTTCTAAATGAAGGGAAAGCGTGCCAGATCCCTCACAAATGAAGGTGGCTGACAGAGAAAGGGAGTGCAGAAAAAAATCACTTCACTTTCTCTCTTGATGTCCAGACCCTGCGTGAGAGCACTGAATTATTTTCCATTCATTGCAACCTTTGTGACTATTAATCTTAAATGAGCCCTATGCATTTACTCCCTTCTTCTCCTTTTTCTGAATGTGCATTCCATGCTGTGGTTCATGTCTGCGCATGGTGAGGCTTTAGTAGCTAAGTATGGGCATCCACTCCAAGTTTCACAGTTCAAAACCACAGCCCTCACCATATCTTAACTACACAGTAAAGTCTCTCTCTGTCTTCAGAGGTTTGTATGCTCAATGTACATGCATGACCACTAGACTTGTAATATACTAAACCTTACTGTAATTTCTGACCCATTATCATGATAATTTGCAGTAATTGGTACTTTACCACATGTAATTTTCCCTTATTTAGAAAGAAAACTACCAAATATTTGCACTTTTTTATGTTTTGTCAAATAACTATTTCAGGTGTTTGATGATAAGCAGTGACCCCATATAAACTTCTTAAAACATAACATCTTAAAAGACTACTAGACACAGTCTAATGAAAAAGTGGGCAGAGCTCCAGAGATGCAAGTCTCATTGAGATTTTACTTTGCTGATGGTGTGTTAGGGGCTCAGAGAGCAGCATAGATTAGTTCATTGGTTCAAGGTATTTGGCTCAAAACCATGGGTAAATATTTATGTAGGCACTCCATTCAGGTGGCAATTTCTTCCCCCAAGCTGCTGTTTATTTAAGCAGGTAACTTATGTAAGTAAGACCCATTTATGAGAGAATTTATGCTTATGCCTACAGCCTAAAGTTTACATCTTCATAATATTTTACCCAGAATGGGCAAGGAGTGTGAATTCACTCATGCATCCTGTAAGTGAAAAAAATAAACTTGTGTGTTAGTGCAAGGATGTACATAGAGAATAATTTTAAATCTACTGAAGCCACATAAAAGCAGCACAATAAAATCCAGATCAGTATCATTTTTAACAGTTCAAAGTCTTTTTTTTCACGTTTTCATTGTTGTGAGGAACTTGCACAGATTGCAAACCGGGAAACTCTCATTCTAATTGTTGTGAAACACTGACAGCAGTAAATATGAGGAATTGTGGCAGTAATCTTCATTAGAGACCAAATGCCATTCCTCTTGACAATTCCTGAGAAACAGAAAGACATTCAGTTAGTAAAATCTGGTAGTGGGCGGCCGGATAAGGTGGGGGGTGGTCAAATTAATGTACACTTTAGCATCAGGAAATTGGAAGTCACTTGAGACATAGTGAACTCATGGGAGAATGGCTGAGAAGGGGAGCATGGTCTACAGGGTACAAGGTCAAACCCCAAAGTCAGAGTTAGCTGACAGCGCAGTGTAACCCTAACCTGCTAAACAGGACTGGTCAAATGTGTCTACAAAAGAACTATCAAAAATGATAATTATTTTATTCAACCACTGGATTTAATCAATAATTTATCTAACTTTTGACACTGTTCATACGACTTGATAGAAGAGGTGATTTAAATAAAAAGGGGAACCAGAATAGATATTTGAGTTATTATACCCAAGTGTGACAGAACTCTCTTCCGGAGTGTCATTACATTTACATTTTCCACTGAAACATATTTACACATAAGATCACTGATTTACAACTCAGTTACATTTAGACTGCACACTGGACGGCCTGTGATTTCACTGCTACGTGGTTACTTGAGTGCCCTACACTCTGAGGTTCTTAAAGGGTCTTTATTAAAGTCAGGGGTTTGAGTTTCTTGGCAGGCTGAGTGCCACTGTACCAGACTACCAGGCTTTGTGTGTCTTTGTCCAGCCTTGGTGTCATTCTACCCTTTCAGGGGCTTCAGACCCACCCAGCAGTGCAGGGCTGTCTGGCATGGCCAGTTAATCCAAAAAATCCCCTCCTTCGGCAGGCTTTGTCCTAAGGAATGCCTGGGCACTGAGGCTGGACTCGGCATGCCCTTCTAATGCCCTGAGGGTGTTTAGAGATTAGAGCAAGTCATCTCTCTGGGTTGTCCGAGCTGCACCTTGGAGACACGGCCCTGGGCCTCACTTGACCCCACAGAACCTTCTGAGGTAAATACCACCTCATTATAGCTGAAACAAATAAACTGGAAATGGTCACTGAATGTAATTTAAATAGTTATCCCATTTTAGACAGTTTCAAAATGATCTGTGATTGATGTGAGTCATGCCCTGATCACAATAATATTAAGCAAAGCATGTTCTTAATCATTATCACAATCATTATCATGGAGAGAAACTCATATTAGTATTCTTTTGAAGGTAACAGTTTATAAGAATGTAGAATTGCAAACCTAAAGTGCTAATTACAGTCTGGCTGCTATCATTACAGAGTGCCTGATCAGAACACAAATTCAGATGTCTAGTCTAGTGGAAATTTGGTTCTTCAAACACACATAAATACCATCTTTCTTGTTTGTTACCAGCTCTATTGTCCAATCTCTGTGATCAGTGTAGGTTTTTAGAGACACACAACTGACCAAGGAGTCAAGTAAACCAAGTAACAGCATAACATAAAATTAACATGGATGCCGTCTCATGACTGAAATACATAATTAACACATATTAGAATGGTTCTTTAGAATGGAGTCCCTCTGTATGAGCCATCCATTAACATGCATGACTAATATCCAAAGGGATATCTACAGTAAAGCAAATGATTACTAAAGTTGGTTAACACAGTTATCTCGTATTTAGTGTTTAGTGTCTCATATCTTATGGAATTGCTCTAGTCACCTTTAAAAAATACACATATGAGTCTTTTCTCACCTTTGCTTACCTAAGAAAAGTATGCTAGTCTTGAAGTTCTGATGATGAAATAAGAGACCCTGAAGCTGGATGGCTGATACAGATGGCTGAGCTGATGGCAGGGCTGTATTTACCACAGTTACAGGCTGTTGCGCAGAATTAAATCAAACTCTGCTCAAAGGGCTAGGTTTCCTGTCAGAGGGAAACTTGTGGACGATGTTAGCACGACATCCAAGCTTGACCTCAGGTTAAGGTCAAGAGCTCAGCTCCTTTGCAGGATTTCATCAGTCCTGCCTGTTTCCCTCACTTACTGAGTACGTTTGGCTGATCCGGTCAAAGGTATCGACTCATTGACCTGCTGAGAATGTTCACAGTTCCATTAGACGCACAGTGTACTGAATTTGATTCAGAGTGACAGCATAGCCCCACACTTGTCTTTCATCTGCAGAAAGACCCTGGTCTGGGTCATTTTTTCAGCTATAGTTCCAATCAGTGAGCTCTCTTATAGTACTAGAGTTAAACAAAGTCTCTTCCATATGCACAAAAAAAATCTCTTCATACAGTTTTAATTTTGAACTCAACTCAATCACTGTGTGAGACTGTATGTATCAAAAAGGTTTACAGAGTACAAAAAAAAAAATAAAAATCGGCCCCCTGTTTCTGCTCAGTGTCCCTCGGGCTAATTCATACCGTAACTTAGTCCTCATGCTTTGTCCCCACCTGGGCAACATTTGAAGGATCCTGTGTAAAACACAGCAGAATGCAACACCCAGCTGCAACACATCTGTCCTACAGCCCAAGAAAAAGATACTAACTGATGGCAGGCCTTCACATACAGAGGGTAAGGGAGGACTGGAACTGAATAGCATAACCATTAGCATGCACCTGTTTCCTTTACTGGGGAGTGAAACACTCCATAACCTCCTCCCCAGATGGCCAGTAAATTCATGTGGATGATAAGGAGAGCAGAGCCTGGATAAATTTACACCTCCCCTGTTGACTCTCTTGGCACGATTTGAAGCTGGTATCAGTTATACCACTAGCCTCTGCACTGCACATGTTGAATGCTAAATTTGTGCAGCACCTTCAATGATACATCACACCAGTCATCTAGTCTAATGGATACTGCAGCTGACAGCCTTTGATAAGTGGGTGATGGTGGGTGATGACTCTTTTCACACCAAGTTTTAGGCCTCTCTCATGGACTTCTTACTGCATGTGTCTATAATATGATTTGTGGACCAATTTATGCATCCCATTTCATCTGGTAAAATGGATAGTCATCTTTTAAGCTATCAGTGCAATCAGAAAAATTAGAAAAATTAGTAATACTAATCAACAAGGAAAAATCACTTATTTTGTCCTGCAAGTCTTTTTTATAACTTTAATTTTATAATTATGAAGGCTTCAACGGTTGGTTTTTCAGACACAGGTTATGGGCTGCTCAGTGCAGAACAGCCATTAACAAAACCATTTCGTCCACAACTATGCTTGATCCGTGTCTTTAATACCATCGACAGATGTTCTTTAAATGAAACTCTGAATAAGGTCCATTGGGGCTAGCCCTATGTAAGATGATATTTACTGATACATTTTATCCCTCTGATTACGGTTTACAATCACAATCAAGCTTATTTTTTTCTCCTTTTTTTTTTTTTACTGACTTTTCATTATAGTTACTCTGTAAAATGAAAGTCTGGTCCAAGTATCTTCTTCTGCAGCGAGACCTAGGCTCTCCTGTGTTGCCTGTTTATACTTGGAGCTACATAAAGGAGGATCACTTTAACATGCTGACCACTTTAACTACTTCTCACCAAAATGACAGGGGCTGAATTACAGATGTTGTGTAATTGTGTTCTAAAATATCCCTTTTCAGACTTCAGAAATCCTGAACATGACTTTCACTTGGGTTCAACATAGGAATCCAGGAATCAGAACTTAGAGCTGGTCCAGAATATTGTAAGGCAAGCACTTCTGTGATCAAACCTATGCTTCTAAATGTCAAGGAAAAATGTTAAGTGTTGAGGAAATGCCTCCTGGCCAGTGCTGTGTCGATAATGGTCTTAAGGTGTGTTTAAGTGGTGGTGTGCTGTACCTGTGGTTGCAATTTTTTTCCATGTCTTTTCACTAAAGGCCTCAGGCACTGTGGGATGTTTTTGCAGTTCTTGATCACACTTAGCTGTAATTACATGGTAATTTCTCTTATACTGTGTCCTTTTGGGAATTCCAAACTTCCCATCTGAGAAATTAGCTTTATTTACTTGTTTCAGTGTAATTAAACATGTTATATGCTTTTTTATTTGTATGTTTACATTGGTTTCCTGGGACTATGATAAATTACCATGCTATCAAGTCTTGTCCATTTTGCACTATACTTACCCAGCAGGTTTCAGTTCAAATCAATTTAGTTCAGTCCAAATCAATTTCCATTCATGCTCTAGCTAAGCTAGTTAGCTAACCTAACCTAGGTTACTGAGTGTGCTGTGGATCTTGATCTGGTTTTATGTTAACATCTTGTTCACACATGCTATGTTGGCTTTGACTGTTTTAGTTTCTCATATGGAATAGCTACAGCACCTCTCTAGAGGCATATCAGATCATCTCAGAATTTAGCAAATAATATTTTAGCATTGTTCAGACTCAACAGTGCACTGCAACCTGAGTGAGTAAACACCTGCTACCCATCAATCATGCAAACCAATCAGTTAATGCAATCAGATAGCATTATGAAATATGGCAGAGACATCAAGGGTATCATGAGATGACCTGCCTCCTGTGGAACAGATAAAAAAGACTCAGTAAAGATGTTATTGATTGAAATAACTGCTGGGGACAATGCAGAAGTCCCTTGATTTTGGAGACGATGTGACTTTCACATACTCTATGGCTGTGCTATATTTTCAAATCACATAATTCATGGTTTTGATCATGAAATATGGGACTTCTAAATAGAGCTTTTCTTCTCTTCTCATTCTCTCAAGAGAAGGAAAGCTCTGTGGATGTCAGTCATGTCAGCATTGTTGGTTCAGTGACTCCAACAGCAGAGGCCAAGAAAACAAGTCCAAAACTCTGGCACTAGCTGCAAAGGCCCCAGAGAACGCTGCATTTCCCAAAATCCAAAGAAAACATCCCAAATTCAAAATAAATAAATAAATAAATAAACAGAAAGAAACAAGACTAGTCTTGTGGAGACAGAGGGACAATCAATTTTCTCAGGCCTCAGGTTATCAATTAAAAGCTAATCAACTGTGCCTGAGCACTACCAGATGGTTGCCTTGGATTTGAACACTCTATAGATTGTGACGCAGGAACACTCCAAAATTGGTTGCCTTTGGCAATGATTGGAGTTTGATAGCTATCTCATATTACTTCATCTTACTTCAAGCTCTGCTGCCCGTACATTGCGTGCTAAAAAGGACAGATAGTGGGGCCTACTGAGCATGTAACGAAAACTGACAGAACATTAAAATGATAAGTTTCTGGTTGACTTGGTGAAATAATGTCCATAGGTGTGAATTTTTAATTAAGTTAAAAGGCGTTTGTGATGCTGTGTGAAATGGGACCCGCCCCCCTCCACAGACACACACACACCGTGGGACATATTTGAGGTTAAAAGTTAAAGAAGACACAACCGAATCATTTGTTTTGAAAACAGATTCAGCTCCTCCCCCGTGACCTCTGTCAGCCCAAATAAAGCAACTCTCCAAGAAGTTAAAATCAATAATGCAAAGTCATCCTAGAGCTATGACAATATAATAACACATTGCATTTTGAATTTTTTGTCAAATAATTTAAGGGTGTGTTCACAATTATAGTTCATTTCCTTTGGTCTGGACCAATGTGAAAAAAAAAAATAATATGTTGCTGCATTTTAGTTGTAGTTCGCTTAGGGTTCACACTGACATTTACCACTGAACCAAAAATTTTTGAGGAAATGCACCAAAAAGCCACATGGATAATGTCATACCCTGCTTGGATTTGATTTGATCTAACATTGTATGATAGCTGTGACAAAACCACGCTAAAAAAGAAGAACAACTGATGATACTGGAATCATGATATACTCTGTCATGTCTGTTCTTGTGTTTTTTACCCCTTCGGATACCTTCGTGAATTAAGAGTTTTCACAGAGATGAAAGAATACTTCCAGAAGCTGAAAGACTTACTGGAGTTGATCTGCAGTAAGTACCAGAGAATGTATGCTCAAAGAAGGAAACATCGTAAATGCCAGTACCGGAATGTAACGGGCAGCATAGCTGCTATTATCAGAAGAAGAAGGTATGCTTGTATAGTCTTTTTTTCCCGCCATAATGTGATGATATGCTCATCTGACCAAATGTTAATGAGACACTTCACCTCATCTTGGCTCAGTTTGCAGGTGTGCTGTTTGACCAAGTTAAAATCCACTCTGTATCCTCACAATCTCAAAGGTTTTGTCATCACATGCTGTGACTGGTCCATCTTGCATTTATACTATAAACTGAGCCAGAGTTTGCCTGGAAGCGGATGGAGATTGACCCTCTCGAGTTGTCTTGGTGTGGTTATTTGTGTGCAAATGACAGTATTCACAGTTGTTCAGATAAACTGCTCTAATGCAGCAATTGCATAGAGGTTCAATTGAATAGGACTAAACAGGCCAAGTGTGAACACTCCCTAAATTCCAATGAATTTAAATAATTTTAAGGTGGAATAAGGTTAACTGAATGTAACTACCTCTGAAGTTCCTTATGATCCCTTGCAGTTAACAAACCAGCAAAGAGCTGAAAAGCTTGAAAAATGTGTCCAGTATGCAAAAACAGATATTTGCACCAAGGTCACCAAACAGGGTTAATGATCTTTCACCTTTGAGACTCAGGTCTTAAGTTATGAAGGTCTGAAAGGGTGCAGTAATCCCTCTGAGTTAAGAACACTCAAAAGTGGACAGGTCAACCACATCCCAACACATGAACTTCTGTTTATCCAGAATCAGAAAGAACGGGTAAAGAATACCTCAAAGATACTATGTAGCAAAGATATGAATGATACAGGGAAGAAAGAAGAGAGAGAAAAAGAGACAGTGAGACAGAGATTCTATGTCCATATAGAAGTTTCACTTCTCATCCTTAGCTGCAGCTGCTCCCAGGCTGAAGGAATGCACCGCAGGGCAGCCTGAAGTTCAACCCTTCTGCTTCGTCTGGCAACCCCCCCCCCCTCCTCACCCCACGCCTTAACATGTTCTATCTACACTATGAACATTACGTGGAATCTGCACCGTGTCCAGCAAAAGAGTGGAAATCAAATAAACCTCTAAAAGATCCCGTGAAGCAAAGACTGCCTGTGAGGCCTGGAACTTCACCAGTTACAGACACATTCCACAAACACCTCACTTTGAGTGCGGGCTCAAAACTGTTTGGGTTATGGGCTAAATGGGAGCCCTGTGGTCAGATCCAACCTCCCATCATCCTCTGGTCACCTCTCTATTATATGAAGAGTAGGCAAAAAACCCCAGGCCTTGCAGGAATATTATTTAGTATATCATTGTTCATATAAGTCCTTTTTTTGTAAGTGCATAATGTGTTCTTAACTAGATACTTAACTCCTGTCTTTCCTATTTTTGTATACTATTTCCTTTTTTTTCCTTTTTGACCTTAGAAAATTTTTGATTTTGATTGCGATACACTTTAACCACAGTGGAAAACAATGAAATTGGATACCGTATTGGAAGATATTTGTTAAGGTTGGTACCAAAGTCAACAGAGATATTCAGTATCATACTCAGCTGGATGACTTACGTTAAAAATTAAGATAAGAGTTAGCTGTTCTCCTTTTGGGCATGTTTGAATTTTGGCTCAAGTCATTCAGCTAACTAAGAAATCTTGCTTTGTTAATTATCCCCAGAGGGTCAAAACATATTCTGACTTGTAATGTGTCAAGAACAATACCTCTCTTAATTATGGTGAAAGAACATTGATCTCATGTCAGTCAGAATGTATTGCAATGCATGTAGTCAAGCAGCTATCCATTATAATGCCCCTCCGTGAACATAAAATTACACATGTAATTACATATTGAATTACATAAATACATATGGACAATTCACATGATTAAGATGACGTTCGACCTTTGTCTCCTAACCAAGATCAAGATACCAGTGCAGTTTTCTGTGAAAGTGCCGCAAAAAGTGTGAGCAAGACTTAGTGAATATACTACGTGTTCAACACTGTCCTGCAAACAGACATCCCCCTGATGCTAAATGACAAATGTTGGTCCATTGTTTAAGTTTTCTCTGTGATATTGTAGAGGTAACTTCCGTATTCAAGGAAGCACTTTTAGTAAGTGGTAAGTACATAGTATGCTGATAAACGTTTTACACAGATATGGTTTCGAAGTTAATTAAGCAATTAACGTTGCATCAGTCGAAATGCCATGCGGTGCGTAAAGCCCTTATTTATAGATACATATAAAATGCATGTTTGTCAGGAATGTGGTGTGAGGAACACAGCTGGTGATCTCCTGAGTATTGGGAAATAGAAAAAATCATGTGAGGGGTCAACCTTCACACCTCTAAAAAACACATGAGCTAAATGTCTGATTTCCATGTGGAAAGGCTCTCGCAGGTCCTTTTTTCCAAATGCGATATTTATGGGAAGTTTTGGATGGCACAAAGATGGAGTATCTTGTGTATGTAGTAGAGCAGAGTTCCTGGGACTTGTAGAATCTTTGCCAAGGTGAATTGAAGCTGTTCCTGTGACTCATGGTGGCCCAAAGCTCTATTAAGATACTTTATAATGGCGTTTCCTTTATTTTTTCTGAGGTACCTGTATAAAAGACCCTTTCAAATGTCAATTCTGATACGTGGAGACAGACATTTCTGCAGGTCATATTCTGACCCAATAGTGAGTTTTCTCTCTTTGAGCTCTTTGATGTCAGAGCTCATAGCTGCAGGGTAGGGTGTCATTATAATGTGACAGAAAAATTTAGCATTTGAGGAGAAACATCTTCCAGCACTTCACGCTCGTCTAAACGTGTACTCTGTTTTGCCACAGAGAGAATAGTTTCTATGTTCTGAAACCTCTAACATAAAAGAGTGTTGTATATTTAAAATATGATTTTGAAATAAGTGTATAGGTCAATAAACAAATTGATTGTTTTTGATGTCATCTAGACACAAATAATTCCTTATAATGTTTTAAAACCTCATTGCAAGAAACAGCCTGCATAGTCAAATGCCTGCCCTCCTTTGTCTAGAGTGGTTTCCATTCCAAGGCCAATAGAAATGATTGCAGTTAATTAGACAGTGGGTTGTAAGAAGCCTGCTATTACATCAATATATCACAAAATCCATTCTCTGCACTGCAGGGGCACCTTCAGACAACTAGGCCAATTCTGGATATTATGACAGGAAGACTGTGTAACTGTTTGTCTGTTCACATTCACGTTCCCTTAATTACAGTGTGTAGAATAATTTGATATTGAATTTTATGGAGTATGTATGTAAGCAATGTTCTCATGGTCACATGTGACTGTATTAAAGGTCTATTACAATATTGTGGTATTTCAAAAGCTGAAATTGTCTGTACTGCAATGCAACTTCTGTAATTTAACAATCTTCAGATCCAATTATAAAGTCTCACATAGTTGCTTGGTTGCTTGTTTTCATACTTGACTTTTTTTTTTTTTTTTTTAAGAAATTACTTGGCTTAAATGTTCTTAATTATCCCAGCTGAGCAACTGATTAAAATAACACTTCATTTATAAGTTGAAAGATTTGATTGTTTACTTTTTACCTCTTGAGGTGTCTTATCTTATGTAGGTTTAGCTTGCAGGGGTCCACTGTTAGAGAGCAGGCTCAGTGTATTATGCAGAATCTTAATGAATACAGTGTTAGCCTTGTACACAAGGAGATTATATTGTCACCCTAACTCTGTGGAAATTTCCATTACTTCCTGCCCACAACTTCACAGTGTAGCACGTATTAATGAAATACAGTGTCCTGCTCTCACGCTCTCTGTCTCTCTCTGTCGCTCTCTCTCTCTCTCTCTCTCCTGTTGTAGATGTAATTAAGGTACAGTATATATAGGCATTTTTGTTTCTTTCTCTGATTTTCCATAGCTCTTTCGTCTTTCTCACTTTCCTGCCTCTACAATCTGTCACTTCTTTCTGTCTTCCTGAGTGAGTTTTTCATTATGTTGTGGCTTGCATAAAATATCTGCTTGTAGCATTGTGAATGATGGGTTTTAAATGTGCCTGTCATTGATATGTCTCATGCCACTGCAACCCATGAGCGAATGATGGGTAAAAAAAATCAAACAGTGACATAATGTCATATGATGTCAGATTGGATTTCACTCAGTGCTTTTCTGGAGTTATGTGGATACTGAGATTATACTGTAGTCTACAGTTCACTGCATATGTTATAATCATGAATAAACACAAGATATCCTGAGGACTTGTCTATGTGACGGCTTTGAACCGAAATAGTACCATTCTGTTATTTTGTTTCTTGTGATTGATTCTTGTGTCTTGCAGTTTGTAGCAACAGAGTGTAATTGTTCTCCTGAACCTTTTTAAAGATTAAGGTCAAAGTTCACAACTCCTTCGTGATCAAGTCAAGTCAAGTGGAGCTTTATTGTCATCTCGGCCATATACAGTACAGCATACAGCAGAGATGAAATGACATCCTCCTTGAACCAAATGGTGTAACATAGACAGACAGCAGCACATACAGTCAGACATACAATAAATACAATAAATACCAAGACACCAAGACCACAGACAGTACAATACAATAAATATACTTTGTTACAGTGCTAAAAATATGGAGAGACATTACACTAAGGGCTCTATAACTGGTGGTGGGGCAAGCATGATGGGAAGACAGTGTGTTGAATATAAATAAGTTTAACACTTTTACAAAGCGGCTGTGCATTGTCTTTCACTGTCCAATAAAGTGGCTGTGCAGTGGGAGAAATTTGTACAGGTCTGAGGAGGGTGTCAAAGCAGGGTGTGAAGAATAGAATCCAGAGAGGATGGGGGCAGCATGGTGTTCAGGAGCCGGACTGCTTGGGGGAAGAAATTATTGCGCTATTTATTTCATGTTTCTTTTTTTTCTTTTTTTTGTCTTTCTTGTTTTACTAATTTCTGTGCAGCACACACCACTTTATATTCAAACCACTATACAGTACATACGGTATATCAAATGACTGAGGTACCATCTAAAGGATAACATCACAAATTTTACTGTCCATGTATCTTAGGTTCACTGAAACACCCATAAAACTGGCTGTATCTGATAAAACTTGAAAGCAAAATTTTATGACTTTGGATCCTTATCTAAAATTTTATGTTAGCTACTGAACACTTTAAACATGATATATGTCATGTGTTATATCATGTCGTTCCATCTAATACTTGATATAGATAGAGCGACTTCTTATGTCACTTGTTATAATAACTTTTTTCCAAATGCATTAGTCAAATAGCAGGTGTTTTAAGTATTTAAGTAATTTTACATTCTGAACAAAAAGGACAATAAAAAGAGGGGGAAATGTGATCACAAGATTTTTGAAAGGAACATATTTAATCAAAAGTGACTTTCAATAACTGGCATCAAATATCCAAGGCTACTTCTGAGATATTCTAGCTAATGCAGATATGAATTAGATTAAATAGACTAACAATTTGTCTCTCAAAGAAAAATGAGAAAATCTGAGTGTTTGTGGTCGTTGATTGATCTGTTGGCCTGAGAAAGTCAGGATGTGGAGGTTAAAGTTAAATGCGAACTGGTGGGAACATTTACTGTAAGAACATAGTCGAAGTCCGAAGGCCCTTGAGAAGAGTGACATCTCCATGAGTAGAACAGGCCTTTAGGGGCCTTCAGTGGCAGAAAAACAGACATTTGACACACTATACAACACACCACAGGCTCTTGAAAGGGCCTCTTCAGTCATGGCATGTTCTGGTGAGGGAGAAATAAAAATATGAGAACCAAGTGTTTCTCCAGAGGGAAATAAAGAGAGAGAGCGAGAGAGAGAGAGAGGGAGAGAGAGAGAGAGAGAGAGAGAAATTTTCATTTCAGCCATCAGGAACTGGGAAATCGACTATAGAAATAAAAGGCAGCTCTCAGCAGCCAAAAGCCAACACACAGTATTTTTCAATTTAGGCCACAAAGCCCTTAAAATGTGAAAACGCTGGAGGAAATCTTTTGCTCAGAGCTCTCTCAGCATGGACAATCAATGAAAGGCCTGTGACAAGACCTACAGATCAAACAAAAACAACATTAAAAAAGAAAAGAGGCAAAGTATTTGGCCTGTGGACTAATTTTGACTAATTTGATTCAACTTGCTGTCATCCCATGCTGATACTTCTTACTTTTTGTTTACACTCCTGTAAATATGATCATATAACAATCATATACTCTGGGTTTTGGGTATAAGATGAGATGTGACAAATGACAGTTAGTGTTACAGAGAGAAAAGGAATAGCTCAACATAAAACCAACAGAGACAAGTAACCGAGGGCAAAATAAGATGGATCATCATTATTTATGGATGAATTTTTACTGACATTGGCAGATGTCTTCACTTAAAACAGTGCAGCATTTAAATTATGATTTGTGGGGTCAGAGAGTAGAGTTGTCAGACATTTGGTGTTTCTTCTCAAAACTTCATCACATGACATGTACACACATGTTCATATATGAATTTAACAGGCAGAAATAAAGATGGGAGGGATTTGCTCCTGTCAAGTTACTGATGACACTTTTACTGTCACAGATAGAAGTAAAACTCTGGCAGTTTCAGAACTAAAATAAAACCAAATTAAAAAAAAAAAAAATTATGACGAGTCAGTTAAATGTATACTGTGGTTACTCAAATCAGTGTCAAATTATTGTGAGGTGAGTTTTTGTTTTCTTCTTATCTGTATCCCTACTTTCAAAGAAGGTGTGAATATATTATAAACATTGCCTGTTAGCAGTATATTTATTGCTACATGTTTTAGTATGACTTCTTTGATCTAATCTAATCAAAAAATGTACATAAATAATATACATCAGAACAAGTGAAAGACATTGTCATGGGATGTGTAGACCTGTTGTTGAAAGAGATATAATGGTTCATGAGGAATGCTCAGCCCAATAACTATCTACTTGTTCTCCCTGTTCAGACGCCAGCGTTGTATTCAGGCTGACAGCATTGTATAAACGGAACAGATAAACAAATCAATAAATCAACAGCATGTTTTAGTGTACTGTGAGACGTTATGTGGTGTTTTAGTGTTGGTGACCTGACACTGAAGTTCAGGATGCACATGGAAATACTCAAGGTAGTACACCAAACTTTCTATGCAATGGTGCCCTCTAGTGCTTGGGAAAAAAAATTGCTGCTTTCAGTTATGAACTGTAAGTGATTGCTTACATGTACTTTATCACAAATTTGTGAATCAATTATAGCATTGATATCTCGTTTTTAAGCATTTTGAAAATAGTATATAAGTTTAGTTAATATAGAAGTTTAGTTTCTTTATTTTACTTTCTGTTGTGTCTTAAGTAGCTGTGTTTTGATCACAGGTACAAATAACACACATAATACAATGCAAATAATAACATGTAATAAGCAAAAAAGATGGATCTGAAATTGTTTTTAGTGAAATCTGGCTAAACCATGGATTTTTTTTTTCCTGACCCCAACAAGCCTGTCATGGTTGCCAGTGGCATCACTGATACCTATCATGTGCAAAACAGAATACCTGGATAGCCAGATACAGAGAACATAATATCTATGCAAAACATTTTGCAAACCCATCTCTTCACTAGTATGGCCAAAGCTTATTTCTCCAAGTTATGCGACCAAGGTCTAGCCGACCCCTTTTTGCCAAGGTGTCATGGTGCTCAATGTCCCTAAAAACGGCTATTAGAGCACCATGATACTAAAGACCCATGCTTAAGTGCTTACATAACACAGAGAGTTTCAACTGACCTGAGTTAGAACAAAGGACAGCAAAACCTAACCACAGATGACTGAATGGTAGCATCAAATCTGTTCTCAGTTTTAAAGAAACAGAAATCTGACTACGAAAAGAATCATGATTTAAGGTGTTTGTATATTGCACATGTTTATCCAGATCAGTATAAGTAAGGATATAAGTTTGTTGCTTCTGTTGCACAAATTTCACAGATCAAGATGTCTCTGTGTGTTTTATTAAAACATGACAGGAATGGCTTGGTATTATGAAAAATACTCCACATTCATCAGGGTTTCTATAAATTTCAAGAGACATTAGGAGGACCCTTGGAGTCATTCAACATTTACATAAAGTTTCAGCATTGCGGAATTATTTCAAAAGTCCTTCCTATCCTCCAATGATTTTGTGATTCAATTTATGTCTAAAACCACAGCTCAATCAGTCCAATACTTTTTGCCTTACGTAATTCCAATACTATGTAGTCACGCCTCTCAGATATATCGACCAATGACGATTCTGGTGATCACAAAAAGCTCTTATCCAATGACGTGCTTCTCCTTCCGAAGCAACGGTGACCGAGTTGGGACAAAATGCATCAGCCGGATAACAGTGCGAAGTTGCGAGCAAGCGGATGAACTGATTCAAGCTTTGTTCTTCTGAAGCAGACATCGAGTTAGGCTTCCTGCGACGTTTAGATTGAATAGTCTTCTTTTATTTTGTTTTCAAGTATATCTTTCTGACTTTTAAAAATTTGGCCTAAAATACAAAATTAATCTTGATTTACTCAACTTCACCTGCAAGCTTTTAGTGTCGGTTGATCGCAAGCCAGATAGTTATTTTGACAGTATCCCCCGTGTTTTTTCACTTCCCCCACAACGATAAGATTTTATTTGACCAAGATAGGCGGCTCGGGTACTAAGATGTCGAACCGAATGGTGTGCAGAGAAGCAAGTCACGCCGGCAGCTGGTACACCGCCTCAGGTAGAGCCGGGCACAACGGGTGTAAATCGGTGCTCTTGGGCCGAGGTCCCAGGAACCATTTAGCTAACTCAGCTAGCAAAGAACAGGGTGGGGGGTTGTGATCAGCTGTGAATTTTGAAATGCTCGGAGAGGTTTTAAAGAGCAGTAGGCCATGCTTTAATGTCCTGCTAATATTGGCAAATAGTCACAATAAGAAGAAGCTTTCTTTCGTACATATTAGATATATTCTTACCTTGTTCAATTAGGGAAAAGTAGCTAGCTCAGATAAGCACTTACCGAATTAAAAAATGTCAAAACATTATTTTGATGCCACATTAACTGTCTTAAAATAAACTTTCTTGGTTCATTTTTCAACCAACTTAACATTAACCTGCCACTAGCCATCGTGAAAAATACATCAGAGACTGTCAGAATAACATTAATGAAGTGTTAATATTAGCTGGCAAGATTTTGAGTGGCCTGTTTTCTTTTTTTTTTACCTGCTAAGCTAACTAGCTGTTACTGTCGAAGACAAAAGCAAACCTAACCTAGGATGACTAGCCAAATGCTATGCTGGCTAACTTATTGGAGTAACTGCAGTAAATACAGTAACAGGCTTTCCGTGCGGTCGTAGCCTGCAAGCTAACGGAGCCAAACCAGATAATGTTACTGTTTGATAAGAATAACGGCGATAAATAGTTTTGCCTTTTGTTGTAGATTTGTCCATTGCTGGTTGGCTAATTAATCGATTTGGATGTCTGCCTAATGTTTTCGCCCTGCAGTTTGGTTTGTCCGCTAACACATGGTAGTTTACGATACTAGCTAACTAGTTGTCTCATTTTGTTTACAAAGTACATCTGACAGCGCTTTCATTTTTTGTCTCGGACTGAAGTGATTCAGCTTAGTCAGCACGTTTCATGTCATAATGGTCAGAGAAACTGTTTTAACAACGTAGGGTGTCTGACTAAAGCTTGCTGGGTATTGACACTTAAATTTTCAGCTTGTGATTGTTCAGGTCATTACTTGGGTCACAAGATGCACTGGAACAAAACCCAGATATACCTCGCCTCTTTGTTCCCAGGGATTCATGCGTTCAGTTCCATTTAATTCAGTCTCCCAAATAATTGCAAGGGAGCCCCACCCTAGCGGAGCCTTGCTAGGTATTTGTGCATATGTTGGTTTGTATAAATTAGACTTCTACAAATTATCTGACCTAACCAGTTATCATTTTAAGCTCCTTAAAATTGGTTTACAAAGGATTAGGTTCAGTCACAGGTTGGTACTTCAGGGTAAAGAATGCATTGATCAAACCTGAGCCTTAATCTGGAAGTTTCTATAATCTATTCCTTGCCTTTTGAATAGCTCTAACTATTAGACCTACATAAATTCTTTTCATTCCTTGACAGACTTGACCTCAGAACATCTTGTAGTTTCACTGAGCATATACATATCTTTCAAGTAAATGTCAAGTCTGGCAGCGACAAAAATGTGATTCTGACTTTGGGCATATGCTACTCTCAGACAGTATGGGCCAGACAGAATAGGGACTCAAATAGTGTTTATACAGGGTTACTCGGACACACGGTGGGGTATTTGCTGCATTGTTAATCCTTTTTTCATGGGTCAAAATGACATGCCAAGATGGCCTAAGTCTTTGTCTTGTATAGAGGTTGGATTTGTGACCTATCTTATTCTGTTGGTCTGATCTATGTTTATCACTGGTCTGCTCATCCAGTAATTGGATACATTGAGAGGGAGCTTAAAGTAAACTCTAAGATACTCATGCATGTACTCAGTTTAAACAAACAAGTTAAACCAAAACTAAGATGGGTAAAGTCACAAATTTAGATACATGCACCTCTAAATGTTAAATCTAAAAGTTTTCATGGTCTGGGCAGATTTTTAAGTTAACCAATATCTTGGTTCCTCTCAAAAGGAAGAAAAATGTGTTTGGAGGTTAGGGAAGGGAAGGGAATTGGCACCGCACCCACAGTCAGAAAGGTTATCTTACCTTGTCAGTCTGTGAGAAGCAATAAGAAGTGCTGCTGCTCTATGGAGAGATAAACCAGATAATCGGAGGAAAATAGCTCCTGTCAGTTCTTGATATTGTGTGAAGTCTAATATGTCAAACTAGTGCACCAGTCAAACTTTATGGTTGCTTGAAGGGGTAGTTTTAAATCTAAATATGATTAGGCTATCCATTAAGTGAACATATAGGCTAGTTTAACAAATGATAACTTATTTAAGAAGGATGAATTTCTGGTTGTCCTCCGGGGGCTTTTTTTTCCCCAAATCTAATTTGCAATTAATATTCATAGAGACCTTGCAACCTGTGCTGTTCTTAAAACTCATGGTTTCATGTTTGAGTACTGGAGATTTAAAAGAGGGGAACTGGCTAGGGAACTTTAAGAAAAATTTAATAATAGCTCAAACACAAAGTTTAATAGCTGTTACAGAAAAAAATGTATCTATCCAGTGAACAGCCTTTCATCTCTTGTTCTTCTGTTGAAGAGGCAATTTCTCTATCTTTGCTTTTTTTAAGGTTCCCAGCTGAATGCACAGCTAGAGGGCTGGTTATCTCAAGCACAATCCTCAATTGGACCTGCTAGAGCCATCATAGCACCGTGAGTAAAGTTTATTACTCTTGTCCTTCAAGAAGGCTCAGTTTTGCAGATCATCTTTTATGGCCCTAAACTTACACTAATGTAAACAGAATCAGAGTGTGTGGACTTCATTGTATATTTTTGGCCTCAGTATATTTTTGGCCTCACACCCTAATGTCCCCTGAATGTATGCTTTTGTTTCCAGGCATGCCGGATACACCTATTGTGGAGCTTGTGCGGCACATGCCTACAAGCAGGTGGATCCCTCGATCACGTGAGTGTCTTATTATCATATGCTGAAGACTCAGTGGTGTTGATAGTAAAAGCTATGAATTGATAATTGCTTGTGGGGAGTGAGGTGATGTTGTACTCTCATCCTATAGGAGGAGGGTGTTCATTCTGGGACCCTCGCACCACGTGCCCTTGTCTCGTTGTGCACTGTCGCCTGCTGAAATCTATAGAACACCTCTATACGACCTGAGGATCGACCAAAAAAGTAACTTGTCCCTCTTATGTGTGTGCAACTTTGAGGTCTGCAATGTCAGAAAAGAAAAGATCTGCTTAATGAAACTCAATGAATTGTCCTCAAGCTTATAAAGTCTGTGTTTGAAAAGAAGACCTCTCTGCTGGAGCCTTCAGAAATGCCAGTGTGTACACAGGGGTGATCAAAAGCAGGATTACTTAGGTTTCCAAGGCATTTAAGCCAAAAGTCAAAATTGTTTGATAGGAGAATGGCTAAAGATTTCCTGTTGGAAACGTGGCTTTTGTCTTAAGTTATCCAGCTAATTGAGAGATCATAGTCCGTGCAGAACTCCCTTGATTAATTTCAGCTACTGAAATCATACAGCATCCTATTTTATGGAATAAAAGAAAGAGGTGCTGTCAAGCTCATAGGGTTACTACTTTTAAATATGGCAAAACAAGACAGTTGGGGTTTGTAATCACGTTGGTGGTTACATAAAGAATTTCACGAAGAAGAGTAGTTCTGAAAAATGTTTTTTTTCTCTTTCCCTTTTCTATTCTCCAGTTTATGCTGAACTCTGGAAAACTGGAATGTTTGAGAGGATGAGCCTGCAGACAGATGAAGATGAGCACAGCATTGAAATGCACCTGCCTTATACTGCTAAAGCCATGGAGAGGTACAAAACCTGTGTAATCAGCCCAAAACCAAATGTACTTTTTTTTTTTCTTGATTATTTTTATTTCCCTGCTTTTCACACACATTGGACATGATTCTTACCATGGGACTTGTGATTGACAGAGTGGCTGTCTGTAAGTTTACACTAGTGCGGTAATGCAGCAGGATGTGTGCTTATTTGATCATATTTGCATCATCATATCACTGGAAAGATTACATTCTGGAAGTGTCTAGCAGGTCTAGTGAGATTAATTCAGTCTCTCCCTTTGGCTGTCTTATCAGTGTGCAGGGGCTGAGACAGCTACTATTGACCCACTGTCCTCCTCACCAGCCCAGTCATTCCTGCTGGCTGCAGTAATTATAGTGGCTAGATCTGTTTACAGTGCGTAGGAGCTCTCTTAATTAGTGTCCTGTGATGGATGGCCTGTGATTAATGAAGTCAGTGAGTTGGGTAGGAGCAGTCGGTCGTTTATGTCCCTTGTCACATAACAGAATGGAATATATTTGTTCAGCAAGAAATGTCCTTACGTTTCCCCAGGAGTCATTTCTGTGTTTGCATTGTTCCGTGCTCTGCAGCCATAAAGACGAGTTCAGCATCGTCCCTGTGCTGGTCGGTGCTTTGAGTGAGTCGAAAGAACAGGAGTACGGGAAGCTGCTCAGCAAATACCTGGCGGACCCCGCCAACCTCTTCGTTATTTCCTCTGACTTCTGCCATTGGGGTTCGTCTTCATACTTGTGCATTGCATTTCATTAATGATTGTTGAGTCCATCAGATCAAGTTCACTTCAGGTTTATGATTGTTCCATGGTGCCATACTAAATTACAGAAAGGGGAATGGTTTAGTTTTGATGTTCTTTGTTGGAGACTGATGCTTATACATCTGTCTCGTGTCCTTTAGAGTGCCTAAATACAAATAGCGCATGGAATATGGAACAAATGGTCTGTAATACCTCTGCAGCAGATAAATATCATACATCTAGTGAATGATTAACATTTACTCTTGTCTTTCTTTTTTTGTCTTTCTCTCTCTTGTCCTTTTAGGTCAGAGGTTCCGTTATACTTACTATGATGAAAGTCAAGGAGAGATCTACAGATCCATCGAGCACCTTGACAAGATGGTAAATTGGGGTTGTTATAGGAACCGATTTTTGCCTCTTGAAATCACTTGGCTGTGTTGTACTTAGACTTGAAGAAGCATTCTTGGATAATATAGTCACTGTTAAATACTCAGGTTGTATAAATTACACTGAGCTCCAACCCTGGAGTTCTGGGTTGAATCCCAGTGTTGCCACGAGTTGGGTCGGTTGTTGCTAAGAAGACAGTTGGCCATGTTCTGGGATGCTCAGGTACACTCCCTGTCCTCTTGCCTCAACGACTCCTTGGTCAATGGCTGCAAGCACATCCAAAGGAAACACTGTGGGCCTCCACACATGCTGCGTTTCTGTAGAGAGGCTTGTACAACGGAAAGAAGCCGTGACTGACTTTGCTTGCATCGGAGGATGCATGCAAAGTCAGTTAAGTGCACCAGAAGAGTGTAGTAGAATGTTCTCCTTCTTTACTCGTATATGGGGTTGTAGGAATTTGGGGGAAAGCCTCAGTGCCAAAGTGTGCTTCAGTACCATGACATGTATTATTTCAACCCTGTCTGATTCTCTACAGGGCATGGGCATTATAGAACAATTGGATCCTATGTCCTTTAGTAACTACTTGAAGAAATACCACAACACTATCTGTGGACGTCACCCTATAGGAGTGTTGCTAAATGTAAGTATTGAAAATAGCAATGAAGAATTGCTGTCTTGTATTTGGTTGCTGTCTTGAAAGAGTTTTGAATTTGTCAAAGATTTACAGATAGAACTTGCAAAATATCTACAAATAATTGCATAATCAAAACAGCAAGTTGAGTGCACCCTTTTAATTAAAAACTGTTTAAGCGGTCCCCATTGAGGTTAGCTGGGTCAGGTTTTGCCTTTGAATTTGGTTGCAGGATTACAAGGATTTTGTTCTGCTTTGCCTCCCACAAAATTAATATGAGATTCTCAGCTGGATTGTGGTCAAAACTGAGAGATCAAATGTCTTTTCATTTAACTGAAGCCAGAACTTTGAAAGATTAGGAGGCATGACAAAAATACTCCTTCAGCGGGGGGGGGGGGTGATGGTTAGATAACCAAATCTATTTTCTTACCTCACGACGTCTCTGCCCCGTTTGATTTCATCTGTGTGACTTGCAGGCTGTGGCCGAGCTGAAGAAAAGCGGAGTAGAAATGAACTTCTCTTTCCTGAACTATGCTCAGTCAAGCCAATGCCGGAACTGGCAGGACAGCTCCGTGAGTTACGCTGCTGGAGCACTTGTTGTTCATTGAGGTGAACTCTTGTTGGAGCTAGTAGCAGCTCCAGTAAATTCCCCAGAACCCCGATCCTTTCCCTAAAACCTAGTTCTCCCGCCTCTCTCCATTTCCTAATATGGATTACCCACATCCCTCTTTCCCCTTTACCTGCCTTTTCTAGAGGAAGGACCTAAGAAGCCTGAGAGCGACTGGGATCCTTTAACCCACAGAGCTGAGCTGTAACACATTAGATATTAACCCCCTACTCTTCTACCACAGCTCTTCCTCCCTCTCATCCTCAGCATTACTATACTCTGTTCTTTGAGTGAGACTACTTGGTTGAAATTATAGCTTGAATTGCAGTTGAAGACGATGTGGGCTGGACTTTAGTTTTGGGGGGGGGTTTTTTGTTTGTTTTTTTTGAGCTCTGGGCTGAACTTATGAGAGAGTTGGATATGTTTGGGTTCCTACAGGAACTCCTGGTGTCCACTCTCTCCTTATGTAATCCCAAGCAAGCAAGACATTATGATTCAGATGCAGTTGAAATAAAGGAAAAGTATAAATATTTACATAGCACTCTTTGCAAATGTGTGCATATGTATTTTACTTAATAAGAAAATAATAATAATAAAAAAAAGTCAATATATCATCAGTGATGTGTGATAAAGATGAAAAGGAATGAGTTGATTGACTGCTACTTGCTATGTCCATGTAAAACCTTGAGAATAGCAGTTTAGGTAGCTACTGCCATCAGTGTTCATAAGCATACTGTTGTAGTTGCTAACAAAGGGCTACACACTCTCAAATTCACTAACCCTCTGCTGTACAAGATACCAAAAACCCTGTTTTTTTTTTATTCTCGTTTTTATGTTAGTCAATTAAAACGTCTTATTTTCCTCCAATTCTTACTATGTTCCCTTTTTCTCCTTTTTGTTTTCATTATTTAGCGTATTGTTGTTTTTAATTATTCTTTTACATTGCATATATCTACTAGCACTGTGGCAGCACGTTAGACTTCAGGCTAAACAGCTTGGCCTTTGAATTCATAGTGAGGTGGGACTATGTCCAGATGCCATGCTAGCAGTGTTACATTATAAATGACTCAATGGCGTTCACTGCGAAAAGGGCATCTGGCATGCAGTTAGAGATGAAGCACTGTTTTCCCTGTCTCTTTCCTACTTTAGCGTATCAGCTAACCCCCCTAATGCCCGGTTTTCTCCTCTCTTTATGAGCACAAAGCGAGACGCCTTCACCTCAACACACTTGACTCACAACTGTTCGATAGAAAATGGCTATGCCTGCCCGCCCCCCTCCCCAACCCCAAACGTTACTACCATCCTTTAAGGTTTGAATATGCCAGACCTCATCTCCAAACAGATAGAAAGCATGACATACCATGCAGATGTGCCTTGGCTCAATGTTATATGTTTCCGAATGAGGTGTTGATTTTTTTTTTGTGTGTGTGTGTTTCTTTGGCTCTTTGATTGTCCTGTGCTTATTTCCGACTCGTGTAAGTCCAGCCCTCTTCACAAAAGGCACGTCCAACTCCGTACTCTCCACACGTTTGATTGGCTGTTTTTACTGCAAATCCCTCTGTCTCCCTCCCTCCCTCTCTCTCTCTCTCTCTCTCTCTCTCCATCTGGAGGGAGAGCTGTTGTCATGTCTGTCTCACCAGTTATTTTGTCTGAGAGCACAGCACAATTCTGTTCTGGATGACATTACTCTTGTGTTAAACTGTTAGTATTGTTGTTGTTTGTTTTTTTTTCCTTTTTTAAAAAAATCAATTTAGTACCATTTATTATGATTACATTTTATTGCTTAGAGATTACACAGTTCACGCGTTGTCACAAGCTATGTGGAGGAATCAACTGAAGCACTCCTCTATGGAGTCATTTTTGAATCTCAGGTTCCATTGATTAAGCATTGCAGAATGCTTGCCAGATATGACAAGGGTCATGGATGATGTTGCAAAACAAAACAAAAAAAAGAGTAAAATGATGAATAAAAAGTACCTGTGTTTGTGTGTGTGTTTTAATTTTTTATTTATTCCCCTCCCCCCCCCGCTGAGCACTTTGCCTTAACCATCAATCAAAGGCTTTTAGTGCTCTGTCATAGTTGGCTGAGCATGTTGTTTTGCTCTCTGTGGTTTAAACTGAGATGTCAAATGTGATTTTAGAGGAATGGTGCTGGCGTAGAGATTTATTGTCTTAAACTGATATTCTCTGACCACCCACAATGCTTTAGTGAAATCCTCACAAACAATGTTATTAAGCCTGTATTGTCATAACCCCCCTACTGCTCACTGATTTACAATACCAAATCATTTACGCCCACCACCCCATTTGCAGAAAATTGGCATTTTCATGAATCGCAAATAATTAGGCCTGAAACTCATCATAGTGCATTTCCAGTGCGTATGCTCAACAGTGGATATATGTAATGGACAAACGGCATCCAAACGAAAGATTGGATTTCATTTGCTGGAAATTTACAAGTAAGCATTCTCAGGGAAAATACTTATAAAATTGTCCTTAACTGACACTAAAAACAAGAATGACTAGGTAGGTGTAAAATCTGGGCAGGTGACTTCTTAAGTTGAAAGTTGTTTTGAGATGGAACAAGATACTAGCATTTAAAAAAAAAAAAAAAGATTTCCATGTGGAGTGATGGCTGTGTGCCCGTGAGTTTCAGTCAGGTAGCCATGAATAACAAAATGAGATGGCTGCTATCATTATGAATCAACTGAAATAAGCTCAGAGACAAGATGAGTCACACAAATAGTCTTGTAGGCTGTTTGAATGGTTTGTGTTTAAGCGTCAAGGTAGACTGAGTTTGATTCCTGTGTTGTAGAATGGGTTCACTGCTGGGTAGGGTGTGAATCTACGGATTCTGTGTCTTTCATCAATGTTCAATGTTTCTGACATGCTCTGTATTTGGGCAGTTTTGCAGTGTTTGTTGTTGCAACCTTCAACATGGACATGCTTGGTGCTAGCAATGATTTTGAAACCATGTTTTGGGGAGAATAACTTTAACACGCAGCAGTGAGCAAGACAGAGCTTGAGCACTCTCCTTATCTCCTGGGACATTTGTTTCATTCACTGATTTCATGGCAACATAAGGCTAAAAAGCCTTCTTCACATCTTAAAAGAACAACACCATAGCATCAACATTTCAAGTTTATTTAGAGCATAATATCACTGCTTACAGTCTCAAAGGGCTTTACATTGCCACAACAAACAAAACAGGACAGCATCCCCTGACTTAATAACCCTCATAGTGGGCAAGAAAAAACTCCCCCAAAACCCAGGTGTAACAGGGAAAAAATGGAAGAAATCTTGAGAAGGAGCATGAAGAGAGGAGACCCCTTCATGCCCAGACAGGTGTGCAGTAGTTGCCGACCCAGTGGGTCAGTAATACAATCATAATGCAAAGGAAAACACTAGCAGACAAAATAATACTCATAATACTTAAATATCAAAGTTAATGAAAGACATTCTCACACACTGCTGTCTTCCAAATGAATCTCTTCATCCACAGTATTCCAATTTTCAGACTTCAGTTTTATCACTATACCCAACATAAAGCATATACATCATATGTGTATCAGGGTTTCCACAGTCGGCTTTGGAGTGGTAAACCTGGTTAAGAAATGTCTAAAAATCAAGACATCCACATCTGTGGTTATGTAAGATAATCTTTATAAAAACAATTTACATGCCAGTTATTTCTTAAAATTGGACAAAGGATATTCCATCAGTTTAGTTTAATTTCATTGTAATCCAGAGTGAACTCTGAATGACTGTGAATCACAGTGTTCCTTCAGGGTTAGATTTCACAAATCAAATATACTGACATTATACCTGGAGTCATTCATACACACATGTATTTTACAAGAGCCAGTGGTACGAGTAAATATTAAAGTAAATACTCAACCAAAATTTTGCAAAGTAAATATCAGCTGCATTTTGTGTTCAGTGGCAGCTGGGCTGTTATTGCAATCTTAGTGGAAAAAAAGTTTCACTCCATAACTCATTCATTATGTAAGCCAATTATCCTAATTAGGGTCGCAGGGGGCTTGCTGGAGCCTATCCCAGCGTTCATTGGGCAAAAGCCGAGGAAAACATCCTGGACAGGTCGCCAGCCCATCGCAAACCCCATAGCCGAGTGTGTAACTTTAGGGCGTCTGGGACTGATGTCTCATTAAATTTTCATCCACAGAATCAATTCAAATTACCCACATTCTATCTATAGAACTGTAACAATCACGACTCCTTGGTGAATATCTCAACTTTATTTCAATCCATTAAATCCCCCAAAATTTGGTGTTAGTGATCCAGTAACCCTGTGAGGATTGTACCTTCTGCAGCAGAGCAGGTCAAGAGTTTCCTCTATAACAAGAATAACAATTGAAAAAAGACTATCTTTAAAATTAATGTCCTTTCTGCGAGTACAAAATAGTGAGTAGAGTGAAATAAATGAATTTGGCTGTTTGAATCTAGGTCTCACGTGCATGCACTGCTGATGTGATGTGAAGAGGGAATGAGGTGCTATTCAGAGTTACCTAAAGACTCTGTTCTCCTTTGGGAGAACATCAAGGAACAACAAAGCTGCAGACTCAGACACGAAATGTCACAGAACCTAAGCAGCACAACCTAATCCTCAAACTGACCCACAACAGGAGTTAAGAAGGACAAAAAGACAGAAAACTGTATCTGTTTTTTTTTTTTATCAAGTACAAAATTTATATATTAAAACATAGACAGCTGAAATCCCACCATTTCAGAGCTGCAGTCTCTCTGAAATGGTGGGATTTCATAGCAGCATGTGGATAAACTGTCGTGTTTCCCACTCTGCTGAATTACACTCCTTGTCACTGGTATTTGGAGCATGTGTTGAAAACAAGAGAGGTGTCTGGAGGCCAAGGCATCTGTAAGGCGTGCAGCCATTTCATTCTTAGCTTCATATGCCGTGACTGGAGGATTCCTGTGGCCTGAGAGAGTTGGAGCTCAACCCACTTTACACTCGTTTCAGATGGGAATCAGATTGGGCTGTTGTGTTCTTAAAAAGAAAGCAATGGCTTTTTTTCTTTTTATCGTTCACATGAAGATTAGCAATACAAGGTCATGACTTTCGGTTGCCATGAGAGAAGGGTAGACAAAAGCGAGTCTATTAAGATAGTTGTACCTTCAGATTCAGTCAGACTTTCACAGAATCAAGACATTGCAGATTTCTATAATAGTTGAGTTAAAGATCAGAGCTGCAATGCTTTGGTACTCTTAGATGTTTTATAGGTAACACATAACATACTGAATAATCCCTTCAGTGCCTGTTTGACAACAGGCTCAAAGTAGCAAATGTCAGATTAGTCATCAGTTGATTTATCTTATGTCTTTATCTTAAGTCATAGCTACTTACCATAGTGTGATTTATAATGCCTTATAATGCATTATTCTCACCATTTAAGGTAAGAATCACACATTTAGGTAAGTGATAACGCAATAAACTTACTGAAAAGTTTATGTGTTTCATCTCCTAAGAGACGATGACAAAATGCCCAAAGCTTGCATGCTTTGACAAAATTTGTAGGACAAAAACGATGAATAATATAGCTGTTCTATCAGATATAATGTAGTTTAATGACGTAAAATTACATGGGAGAAGTTTTAAATTAAGAGCAGATTTGCCCTACCTCTGACACAAGGTTTGCCTCTCAATGAATACCCATAGAAGAGCTAAAACAAGGCTTTTCCTAGGATGTTTTGATGGTATTGTATTTATCCAAGACTGAGAGTCAAGTCTGAGTTACAGTACCTGTCAGTGTCAATTACAGCTACACCCTTTAGTAACAGAGCCAAACCAAACAAAGGTCATTCCCATGTCACCATGCTCTGTAATGGTAGCAATTGTACTTGAAAATGCAGTGAAAGATTTGGGTTCAGATTGCTGAGGACAACCATTAGTTTGCTGTGGTTTAGGAGGAGCCATTTTCCCAACCCCATTTTTAAGGATTGGACCACACCACTACAACAGAACCCTCAGATTCATTTCCACAATTCTTGGTGAGTTATTAGGAGGGAACTGTTTAGGGGTTAGTATTCATGGTGAGTGAAAAAAACATCGGCAAGGGGAAATAAATATTAGACTGTTATTTTTAATAAATATTTTTTAATGCTGAACTGTAATGCAGTTTAACCTCAATTGGTGTTTTTGGTTTGTTTAGCTGGTCAGTGAATAAAATATCTGATATATTTCTTAGGGATATCTGTCACTCTTAAAAATGACCATTGGATAAGCTCATAAGCTATTATGGTTTTTTATTTTGCTTTGTTTTGTTTTGGGTTTTTCCCCCCCTAACACCAGATGACTTATAGAGGGAACAATTATCCTTTTTTATTCCTGTGGCTGACTGAATGAAACTTTCAGATATTCCATCAATTCTGTGGTTAACTTGAGTTAACTTTAGCAGTTTAGGAGGTAGAAAAGGCCAGCCGGAGCCCTCACAGCACATAACTCTGGTCAGGAGGTGGTCATTCAGTAAACTGTGGTGATGTAAAACCTTTATCCAAATATTACATCAGCATTACAGTATGCTGGTTACAGTATGTATTTTACTGAAAAACACAAGGGACATGTACGTCACAAATGGGACTAAAATTAAGGGAATGAAAAAGGAGAGATAACCCATTATCTCATATAACAATGTACACATTGTATAAATGTATACTCTTGACATATTGCATAAGTATTGCTGAGCCTAGGAGTATAATTAAAAGTAATCAAAACTAGAACGTCCAACTACTTGTTCCCAGATTAGGTCACTCAGCTATATTCACACAGAAATACTGACAAATTCTATCCCATACGGCACTAAAAAATCTGAGTTTTCAAGCCCATTTATGAAAATTCTGGAGGGTGTCCTTGTACTCTGTATATCCAGTTCAAATAAGCTTTAGCACAACTAATTCAGCTTATGAGTGAGTTGTGCATGTGGTTGACTAAATCCAGAATGCTTAGGGCAGATTGTTCCTCACGAATAGATTGGGAGAGTCTGCTCTAAAGAAACAAAAGGAGGTTGTATTTATTGATTTACTTGTAAAACCTGGGGTGATAAGATATTTTTTTGTCATAACATCATCAAATGACAATGATACACTCTTCACTTATTCAAGCTTGGCCTTAACCCACAGTTACCCTCACAGTATATTGACTTTCTGGGTAAACTTAAAATATCAGTTCATACCTAAAATAGTAATGTGTCACATATAAATTCATGGAATCAATCCATCTGTAATATTTACAAAAAAAAAAACCAAACAAAAAAAAAACTGGTGCAAATTAGTTAGCAATTCAGCCAATGACTCATGAAAGAAACGCTTCCTGTCATTTGGGTAATGCATCTAATCTCACCGCGCGTGCACACACACACACACACACAGTTTTGGGTTTTAGAGGCACCCTCTTCATTACAGAAAGGGGCTGGAAATTAGCTCCAGACTACAAAGTGGAGCAGATGTCTTAGTACTAGTTGTAACTAGTAGTAACATTTTCTGATCAAGACTGAGGTTTGAAATATTCAGATGAGCGTAGAATGCTTTATTTGATGAGACTATAGTCTGTTGAAGAAGCAGTAGCATTCCAAATCTGCAATGGTGACTTGTGAATCATATAAAGTTGATATAATCCAACGTAAACCAAACCCCTAGCCCTGTGTAAAGCCTCATGATTTCATATTTATGTAATTTATGTTGATGTCGTTGATATAATCGCAAACGTCATTGAACTCTTACTTGATGTCTTTTTAAATACCCCATCATTTCTGTTGGTATACAGTGATACGGAGGGACATATAGCGACAAAACATAGGCTGCAGAAGAACTTTGCCTTTAGGAATTTTGAACTTTTAATATAATTTTCAAAGCAGTCTCCGATTTTAATGGGTTTGTATGGTGGTGATTATGTCTGTGTGAAATCTCAGACAGAATGTAGATAATAAGTGTGAAAATAAACTTTCTCTCTAGGGGAAGCTGAAACACATAAGCAACCACTCAGGGCTCTAGTGTCACATTTCAGCATGAAACTACAGTCTGGCTCTCTCACCTCATACTGTTTTCAGGGAGGAGTTAAAGTAGGAGAGTCCTTTTTGTTACAGCATTGCTGAGGACCGCCTCTCTTTTTCAGACAGGGTGAGACCAGGCTGTCACACACTGCCACCAGGACTGGGACTGAATGAGTCTGAAATGCTGTGTCACAAGTTCCTGGTACAGTGTCTGAGCTGGGGGTTGATCCTGGCTGGGGCAATGCACTTTGCTTCTCTTCTGAGGTTTCATGCCTCTTATGGCCGCTATGTGGGTTTCTCTACAAGTGTCTGGATGGTGCCAGCCAGGCTGGCTTGGTTCCTACAAGAGCTGCCTGCCCTCCTGGTACCTCTGCTCTTATTCTTGACCTCCAGTGGACCTCATGGTACTGGGAGCTACCTGCTCCTCTGCACCTTTTGTATACACTACTTCCAAAGGTAGGCTATGAGCTACAGTATAAGGAATTGTAACAGAATATAATTGTACTGTAAAATGTTTTAATCCTTTCTTTAATCTGAGTAGGAACATTGAATACTTTTGCCATGACAGGGATACCATGTCACAGCACGCTTGGAGTGACTTACCAAATGTTTTACTTAAGACAACAGCAAGAACAAGAGGAAGGGGAGAGACATTTAAACCAGCTATCCTGCTGGTGTGGAATCTCAATCCAATAGGCCACTGCCACTCAGAATACACTCTTGCGTATTGTTTTCTAAAATTATCTTGCATGTAGTTAAATATGGCAACAGCTGGATATAGATATAAAATAGAATCTGCTACGCATAGAGGGATTTTTCAGCAGGCTAATTCTATTGTGATGAATTAGCCAGCTGTGAAGATTCTTTCAGTGAAGATAAACCCTAACGGGATTAACTATGTTTTACAGCAGAGTAAACAAAGCAATTGTTTTGGTGTTGTTATGAGATATTAAAAACATTAAAAACATTAAAAATTCCAAGCAGTTTGTTTTGACAGTAACTGATCAATGCAGAGTATTATCATATTGTTAATGAGAACAATGTAAAAAAAAAAAAAAAAAAAAAAAAGGGAAGCATTTCTAAAATTTTGCAAATAGATAATTGTATTTATACAGACAACGATATGTGACATGTTCTAAACTGTGTCATGGGTAAAAGTGAAAAAAAAAAAAAAGAAATCTCAGAGAGTTAATGACAATTGCACATGATAACATAAAACGTTTTAGGTTAATTCCATCCTGCTGACTTATTTATCTCTTCTACTGTCTTTTATAAATAGTAATGTGTTTATTGCTTGTTTTTATGGAGAGGCTTCTGTCTCAACCAGCTAAATATATGATTGTATGGGATATTTTGGGCTCTGTGGAAACAGTACCATATAAATGAGACAGGAGAAGTAGAAAATCATCACGTTTCAATCGCAGAGTTATCCTTTCTTAGCATTTTCAAACCAAATTTTTGGAGACCTGAATCCAATTTGCTATCTGGCCTAAATGATTCAAGACAATGCATTGTAAATACAGAGAAAAGAGTCTGACTGTGCTAATCTAAGGGGCACTCAGAGGAATGTTGCCACACGAGTAACCCCACAGTGAAGACCCTAATACATACAATATGACCCAAGGCTTTGGTAAGCCTTTAATGAACTGGTCTGAACATGTACACATAATCTGGTGAATAAAGCCCTGAAATTACAAAAGCTTTGGAAGGTGTATCTTGATCTAATAGGTAAATAACATAGGAATCAACTGATGAATGGCAGTAGTTGAAAAATCATAGGTTAGGTCTAAAACAAGTCTATGCCAACAAAACAATCAAAATAGAGAATCAGGAAGAGAGGAACAAGACCAGTGTACAGAAAATCTTTGGACCACTTCTTTTATGGTCAATATCAAAATCAAAGGTCCAGCTTACTATAAAAAAATTGAGCTTGCTCCTTTGTGTTTAGGGTAATCAAGAAAATTAAACAACAAACAAGTTCATAGTCACCGTAAGCTAATAATGATCTAACAGAAACCTAGAATTTCAAATTGGGAAGGTAAAGAATATGTAAATTATAAAGATATCAGACAACTGCCATCCATAATGTCATACTAGCAGCAAATCTTACAGTCAAGTGAAGTATATCACCGGTCACTGAAGTGTGGAACATGCAGGAATGAAATGGTAAAAGAATGCTTCCATTATCACATATGTCACACTATTCTCCATGGTCTTCAGGACCTTTATCTACTCTTTGCTGACCAGAGGACAACCATATCCATTTGGTATAATGGTGACAGCAATGTTCTTCTGTTCTGTCAACGGCTTCCTTCAGGCTCACTACCTAATGCACTGTGCTGCTTATGATCAGACATACCCGTCCACTACTTGTATGGTGACAGGTAAGCCAACAACAGTCTAGAATAATCTTCAGTTACTGACCCAATGTTATCTGTTTGTATTTATGAGGTAATATTATACAAGTCTAATATTATACAGCCCTGTACTCATAGTTGCAGTGTTGCTATTTTTGTGTCTAATAAGTAATGGATAACTGTTACAGTGAAAGCGTAATTTTTAAACAGTTGGGTAAGATGGTTAGAGTTGATGTTTGTAGCGTCTTTTTTCCAGGTTTAATGATATTTTACTTGGGGATGGCCATCAATATCCACAGTGACAATATTCTGCGTAATTTACGAAAACCTGGTGAAATCATCTATAGGATCCCAAGAGGTAGAATTACAAATGAAGAAATCATTTATGACTGATATTATGGCATTTTTATTATGGGTCCAAGCAGAAAGGTGCTGGTATTTATTGTTCTGCTATGTATCTTTTAAATTACTATCATTTTTCCTCCCTAAAAGTGTCTGTATTCATAAAGCTAAGAAACTAATCTAATCTGAATGCCCTGCTCTAGACAGGTTTGTAAAATTGAGCTGATCATCTAGTTGGTAATAACTTACTGACTATTAGGCCTCAGGGGAAAAAAAAATTAAAAAGACATCCCCCTATTTCTGCCATAGTGGATATTACACCTTTTCTTAGGTTTTTTCAAAAACATTTTTAGAAAAACATCTCCCAGGCCATTTGTCTGATCAGCATGACATTTACCATGCGCCATCTAAGGAGGTGCTTCATCAAAAATTAATCAAAAGAACTGTGGTAACAATATGCCCACCGCAAAATAATCATTTTGAGTGGGCACTTTGACGTCTCTGTCACCCCAATCACACTGTGTGATATTCACCATATTCATCGTACTTCTTTCTGATTATAAAGCACCATACCAAATTTGGTGCATCTGATGCCTAGGTCAACAATACAGTGAAAATACCCATAACTCCTTGAGCACTCCAGTCAATTCGTCTTGTGTGTGTGTGTGACTGTCATATTTCCCCCTGTCAATTTTTTCCCTGTTGGTGAAACTAGAATCTAGGTAACTCTTTAGTCAAAATACTTATGAATCAGAATGCAAAAGCAATTTACTGAAGTTGAAAATTTGATTCCAAGTAAATTCAGTTACTGGAAAATATTTGAAGGCTCATCTGCTTGGACTCCATAATTACTGTTTTTCAGTTGATCTCTTTTAGATCATTTCAATAATGCAACTTAGCAATATGAAATGTTGAGACAATGTCATTCCTTATATCCAGGTGGCCTGTTTGAGTATGTGTCTGCTGCAAATTACTTTGGGGAGACAGTGGAGTGGTTGGGTTATGCCATTGCAACCTGGTCCCTGCCTGCATTCTCTTTCGCTTTTTTCAGCATATGTTTCATAGGACCAAGAGCATACCACCACCACAGGTATCCAATTTTTATGTCTTTTCACAACATTTTAGAATGTTGTGAAAGAACCTAGCAAGTCAGATTGAAATTAAAAGCAGGACACATATTTCAGCACTACAGAATAGAAAAAAAATCCTGTTACCTGACAGCAGTAATCTAATCTGTGTTTTAAGTAAAAAAAAAAAAAAAACCCAGAAAAGCAACTTCTAGCTAAAAATCACTCAGAAATGTGTGACCATAAAGTCTAACCATGGTCTCTCTGAAACTGTCCAGGTTCTACCTTGAGAAATTCAAAGATTATCCCAGATCACGGAAACCTCTTATTCCCTTCATCTTTTAAGGATGGACAAAGAAGAGAGGGAATGCCTCTGTAGTCCTCTCCAAAAACGGGCAAACCTCACTAAAGCACCTTAATGTACATAATAGGAAAATGGCTGTGTGCATTCTCTGTTTTTTTTCAAAGTGTTCTTTTTCACAGTTGTTTACAGTCACTAGTATAGTACAACGTACTTGAATCACTTTGCATAAATAACCTCGCAATCATAACTTGTGTCAAGGTCTCAGCACAAGTGTTGTTACTCTATAAATAAGTGTTACTACTTACTACTCTAGTAAGTCAGATTTACATAATAACAGAAGCCTCTTTTAGTTTATCTCCACATATAAACAGTATGGGTCTCCAGCATTGAATTTAACAATAGAAAGAAAACCAGAGAAACCCTCTGCAAACCAGAGAAAATAAAAGTTTCCTTTTTTAAGTTGTTGTCGGGTGTTGTCTCTTCATTTTCACTGCTAGTTGGGACTTTTATTATTATCATTAGTAGTAGTATTCCAAACTACAAGGTAAGCACACAAAAATAATAAGATCCGGACCAGAACTTGATTAAAAAAAAAAAAAAAAAATTGTATGACAGTAAACATGTTTTTAAACAGCTCATAAGTTAATAATAAATAGATGGTGAACACTGAAAAAGACCACGGTTCTTTCATTCTGCATAAATTCACAGACATGGGATCAGTTCCAATAAACACCACATGTTAAAATCTAGTCACCACACTTGAGAACAAAACATTCAACTACAATAATCTGTTTTCTTCACCCTGTGTTCCAGACAAACAAACATAAAAGACAGTGATTCAAAATAAATAAATCAACTTAATTAACATCTCTTATGATACACTTCACATCCAAAATAAGGTTGGCTATTTCCACGGCAACATTCAACGCATTGACTTTTGCTGAGAAAGAGTCTAACACCCGTGGCTGAGATGTCGAGTTTGTAATGGGAGCGGGCAGAAAAGGATCATAACCTGTGTTTAAAGGTGTCCAATTCATATCCGACTTGATCTCTATAAGGCCACAGCCGCAGGAAACGGGACCGCTACCCTGAGTGTCTAAGTGGGAGAGCCAGTTGTGAGCATGAGAAAGGTCAATGAGACAGTCCTGTCCATGCTGTCGTAGAGAGAGAGCCACCGACTCCAGAGAACGGCAGAACGCATCCACGCCCAGCAGCAACTCTGAGCGAGAGATGCCCATAGCTGACAATACATCAGGATGTGTACCCTGGCTCTGTAGAAATAAACCACGAACACAAACAAACGTAGAGGAAATCCTTAAAAATTGGTGCTTCACTGACAACAAACCCTATGCAAATGCACTTATGCCTGTACCCATATACTGAACGAGTAATAATAAATTGTCACTGTATCAGACGTAAAGGTCAAGCTTTTTACAAACAGAAATAAATGAGTACAAATCGGTGTAGTAAGCACTGCTTTTTCTATCATAGTTTAATCTCTGTATTTGGAAATCATTAGTATGTGCACTAGAAAATGAGATAGGAGAAGAGAGAGCATACTGTGTGTCTGATGTAAGCAGCCAGGAGTGTCTCTGTGCAGCCTCCTCCTAACAGAGCCCAAGGATCCTTTAGTGTCAGCCTCAGCACATGCTCAGCCTTCTTACACACCACCTGTGTGTACAAGAAATACATACACGCTTCATTAAAGGACAAGAAAAATCCAAAGATTTATAAAAAAACAAACAAACAAAAAAAACAAAACAAAACAAAAAAAACACTGCATGCCCCTTACCATGCCCCACTGCGTGCCTGTGAACACTGTTTTTTTTTTTTTTTTTTAAATAAAAATGCTTGTTTCCTGTATAGCCTGTAACAGACAATCATCAGGCAACAAGAACTTTTAGAAAAGCCCAAGTACTCCCCAGCTATCATCTTTCGGACCTTTGTACTTGGATATTTTTCTGCTCTCTCTGTCTTATATGTATAGAGATCTTACTATCATCCCATCGTACCTTCAATTCATCAAGCACTGTTTCATTCCTGTGGCAGAGCAGCATGGTTGACACTGCCTGGTCACCAGAGGGGAGCAGATGGAGCAGCTCTCTGGATCCACACCTCCTGACACAGAGTCCTCTGATCTGCCCATATGCTTCGGGTGGGACTGGGGAGTACAGTGAGGCTACTTCCTGTGCACCTGTGCCAGAGGAGAAGAATTCTAATCACAGTTTGCATTGTTTCAAGATATTAACATTTAAGTGCTCAAATCCAGACACCTGGATGTGAAACATTGAAATTTCTTTAATATACTTCATATTTCAATAACCGTTTTTTTTTTTTTTATCACTCACAGCAGCAGTAACAAACAAAGTGGGCATATTTATAACGGAAATTATACCGTAGGAAATCAGTGCAGAGAAAGAAATGGTTAAAAACTCTAAGCATGACTGACCTGTGAGCTGGCAGACTGGTTCCATGAGAGCACGTCCAAGCCTCTCTATCACCACAACTCCATGTTCCCTCAGGTATTGCTGTAAGACGGGATGGATAACTTTCTGACATGCAAACACACTCACTTCATCTCTGACCGTCTGTTCCCCAAGTTTCAGAAGTTGGTCCAGCACCATGCCCTCTGGGTTAACTCCTGCATGAATTTCTATAGTTGCTTCTCCAATCTCAGACAGATCCCCTGCCAGTGAAGTACTGAACAGTACTAACTTATACAGACCAGGCCCATATCTCTCCAACTCAGCAGAACGAAGCATTTCTGGCATTTCCACCAGCAAACCTGGGAAAACTGCAGAATCTTCCACTGACTCGCCCTCAATGGATAATATAACAGTTCTACCGAAACACACTTTTCCTGGAGAGTCACAAGGAACACTTCGGAGGAAAGACTGGACGACCAGAGAGCTCACATACTGTGCCTCTTTCGAGGTCAACATGCAGGCTGGTTTGCTGGTAATTACAGTTTGGGCTAAAGTGACAAGTAATTGACAACTACTGAATTCAATTTGGACCTTGCAAATACATTTGTCCTCACTAAGGTACCGGTTACATGCTTCCAGTAGATGATTATACACTTTGATTGCGACGCTGGTTCTGAGGTCCAGTCTCTTTGCATTGTTAATGAGTCCCAAGCAGAGGATTGCTGCAAACAATCCACATTCGCTGAAACGCTCTGTGTGATTAAGGATGGCAGTTGTTATAAGTTTTAATAGTGGTTCAGAAACTTGAATTTCTTTAAGTAAAACCGATGACGTGGAGGTGGTCACAACGTGTCCGCCGACATTGTTGTGGACTTGCTTCAATCCGCCATGTGGACCATATGATGAAGAGACAATGCGTCCCAGCAGGGTTAACTTTTGACAGACTTGACTGTTCGCAAGCGGATCGTCTGTGAAAACCGACGGTTTTTTCTTGCAAAGTCGGGACATATTCTCTAAATACTCTACTGTCCTATACAGTCATTCTTCTTCAGCGTTCTGATTCCGGCAATAACGCGGGCTGATTATATTGCACACATATGAGCTTGAATGACCCAATTAGACCTCTGACCACGTACTAAACTGAGAGAGGGGAAACACGGAACAGTCGGGGTGAGGAGTTTGAGCTTTTAAGCAAATTGCTCTCACCAGTAAATTTAAAGGCTATTCGTACTGCACATCAGTTAGAACAGAGTAGTCATCATATCGAATGCTTATTTCTAGAAATCAACAAACATGTAAAAGTAAACGGGACGCGTAGTTGAGACGGCGTGAGGTCCTCGAATTGGACAAGTCTCCATTTGCCTGTTTTCAATTACCAAATAAAGTATGTTTAAATCATTAATAAATTATAGTCAATATATGTGTACGTGATATATGATATAAAGTATGACATAATTGGCGGTTCAACGTTTTTTCACATTAAATGCCGTAAACAACACTATGTATTTGGTAAAACAGTCAGGCAATATTCTAGTTTTCTGTTTGTAACTATGACAACATTATACCTCCTGGGGCTTCAAGATCACATGGTCAACTTTCAAACTGGAGGCGGAAAAATAGTGGGTAAATACCAGGGCAGCGGAAGCCTCTGATATAATATAATTTCTGGTAAAAGAAAATTTTACATTCTTGTCTGTATGAGGCTTGTAATTAGAGCCATAACTCTACACGCATACACCAGAGAAACACGTTCAAATTCAAAAACGGATTTATGGCTTGCTACCAAGCTAACGTTTGCTTTCCAACCGTTGTTACGGAGATTCAACCAAGTGTACTTCCGAATGTTTAGCAACAGACATACGACACTTTCATACTTTAGCGGTCAGTTATGGGTGTTTATGAACCTGTGGTTGCTTATACAATGACAATACTTTTGAGTTCTCATCGGGAATCGTGAAATTCAGCGGCTGTCTTTCTTGTCCAATACCCAACCTCTGTGATACATTTAATACAGAGGAGTCAGCAACAATGTTATATCAATAATGGTGCGATCTCTCTCTCTCTCACTCTCTCTCGTATTTTTTGCTGTCCTCCTAAGGTGCCCTTCATACTCACCATGCAGCATAACAAGTTCGTTGTTAAGGTAGGAAATGCATTCTAAGTTTAAGTTTCAATTATTTATACCACGCCTAGAAACATTGCATTGTTAGGAGCAATTGTTGTGAAGACCATCAGAGAACAGGCAATGTAAAAATGTAAAATAGTCATATCTCTCCTTTTCCTTGGCATTCCAGTTGAATTGTGTGGCATACTAGTTTGACAGCTAATCGTTTTCAGAATGTTTTTCTTACTTCTAACGCTTTTAACGTTGAACTCTCTTATCGTCAACTGCCACCAATAGACTGGAGTATGTTGCCGCTAGGAACAGTGTGACGTGCACAAGCTTATATGAACACTTCTTTTTTTGTGTCTGATTGTTATATACCTCCATAATTACATACCAAGATGTATTGTGTATGTATAGAAACAAAAGTCTCAGGACGCTAGAGGGAGGTGTCGTCTCAGGAATGGGAATCTGAAGCTGCAGCTGTGCAAAACCATTGTGATCATCAACGTCTTTGCAGGAAGACGCATCAGAACTTATTATTGTGTACCTAATGTGTAATAGTTTATATTGTAATTTGGGAGGTGATCCACAGGCAACCAGATAGCTGTATTTTGCATATGTCCTTATACTTCCATAGAAGCTGATGTATTTTACATCAACTTGTGGTTCCTTTGAATCATTACTTGTATTGCATCTCTGATCAGGTCTTTATGAATTCTGAATATTTTGCTTTTGTTGATTCTTTTGCTGTCTGTGTGCTGAACTAGCACAGACCATTCATCCGTTTGAAATCTCTAGATGAATGTATGTCAACATAATGTGCATCAGATGTTTGCATGAAGATCTGGGAAAGCCTGAGGCTAACTGCTTTGTTGACATTTCATTTACTGAGGGCTTTGACCCAAGACTCTGAATGCTTGTGTGGATCACTCACATCCACATTAATTCCAAGGATGTCCCAAAGGCTAGACATTGGCTAGATTCTTTCTGTCTCACTCTGTTTCTCTCCTCTGCTGTCTCTTTCTCCTCTTTTACCCCAATATTTTCATTGCAGCAGAGTGGTGCAGCCAAATATCAATAGGCTAATCATTCATTCCTTGACACGTAACGACACATAACAATTCTATCGTGTCATTTTTCCTTGAAAAAAAAACTCAGTCTTTGTCACATGCCACAAAGCAACCACAGAAAACCAGAAATATGGATTTGAACAATAGCATCAGCTGACACAGTTTTCAGCTTCAACTGAAAAAACACTATTCCCAAACTGGTTTGCTGAGGGTATGAACTTTCCCGGAATGGAATAAGCAGTCTGAACCTCCTTAATAACCCACACTGGTACACACTAGTACACTCGCGCTGCTCCATGAGTGTAATTAGACAGTGAGGTCCAGATAGAGAGTCACTCCCTGAATGTTTGCTTTTTTTGTGCAGGTCACACTCTGTGTTGTATCTCATGAACGCAGTTTTATAAGACAAGTTCCTGCCATGTTTCTGAAGCTCTTCGCTCTGTGCTCTGACTGGTCAGAGAAGCTGTGGTAGGTGATAGGCCAATCACACTGAGGTGGGTTGTGGCCTCAGAGCCTAGGATTCCGTAGACCGCCCCCGGGAGGACCGATATGCAACGCCTCAAAGGACACTGACTGTTTAAAAGAGAGAATCGCAATCTGCTTTTTATTAAATTGTGTCCAACTTTTTTTTTCTTTTTTTTTTTTTTTTAATCTGTCTGGCATAGAGGACGTAGGAATATAGGGCTCTTGTTTTTGTGTTAGAATTTTTTGGTGTTTGGTAGTATGACAGATGGGTCTGGTCTGTTTTATATGCCTGGTTCCCTCTCTAGTCGATGCACCACAGTCTTAGACCACACACTTGGATCTTTTAGCGTCTTCTGCTCTGTTGTGAAAGAACAGAGGAAATATTTTGTCACCTCCAAATTGAATGGAGGCACATGGTAAGATTTAGTGTGTGGACGATGACAGGCCTTACTGGCCATATTCTTTAGAGAGAGAGGACAATAGAGCAATGAATTGTAACTGTTTTATGTCATATAACAGGACCTGGAGTCTGTTTCTCTTGTTTTGCTCATTTTCTATTTATAAGTACCCATGGGATCCTCCTTCTTCTGTGTTGTTTGCTTAGAGTTACCTGGTGATGTTCTTGTCTGTTCTTGCTGCTGGAATTCCGCTCTTGGGTTGTGTCCTGTACCATAAAAAGGAAGGGCACTCAGGTGTGCTAACATCCCAAATAAAGAGAACCTTTTGCTGACAAAACCACTGTACACTTCACAGAATCTCTGTAAATACAACGGCTTAATCATTTTGATATATTCATCTTATTTTGTTCAAAACTTGCTGAACTTCTCAAGGGAATATTGGATGACTCATGCCACGCAAAAACAGCAAGTTAAGACCAAGACGACTGAGCCTGAAAGTGGATACACCCACTGATCTAAAGAGGTCCTTAGGGCTCTGTAGATTGCTCGCAAACCTGTGTCTCAGGGAGACAGAGAAAGGGAGAGAGAAAGAGGTCGTTTTTTTTTTTTTTTAAGGGGGGTGGGAAAGGGTTTGGAAGGAGGGGCGAGTTTTATTGAGTGAGACCACATATGCTGCCCTGTCTTTTTTTTTTTCTTTTCTTTTCTTTTCTTTTCTCATTGTAAACATCTGCAGCTGGTTAATGTTAGCCTCCGAGCTAAGTGCAGGGAAAGTAGGTCTGGCCCTCATATGTAGCGATAGCTGTGGAACAAGGGTGGAGAGAGGGTGGAGTGGAGGCAGCGCTGCTCACCGTCGTGCTCACCGTTGGGCCCGCTGCTTAGCTTGGTGAAGAGTGCAGCTAGGCGGGTGTAGGGAGGGAGGGAGTGAGGAAGAGGGAGAGGGAGATGGAGGGAGGGAGGGAGAGACTCTGAGAGAGAGATAAGGGAAGGTAGTAGTGTCTTGGGAGCTGAGAGTGATGCAGACCAGAGCCGTGGAAGGAAAAAAAAAAAAAGAAAAGAATCAGCTTTAGGGTTGCTCCACCACTTATTTACACACAAACGATTAGAGGCAGAAACAGATTCAAGCTTCACTGGGTCAGGGTGTGGACTTTGATTAGAGAAAGGTCTGTGTTAACACCTTTTGTGCTAAACGTCTTTTGTCATTTTGTGTTGTTGGCAGGTCGTAGTGATCAGACACAGAAATACTCATTTGAAGAGAAGAATGAGACCAGGCTCTCTATGTCCAAAAAAGATTTAGGTCCATTCACGGCTAATGCCTGCTAACAAAAGACCATGTAAGAATGGAGCTGGTATTAGATAACATTGGGAACTGTTTCTTTTCTCTGTTCCTCACGCCACAGTCATGAATGTTTTCCCTTGAGTGGCAACTGCATAGGATTGGCCTAGTTGTTTGGGGGCGCCTCCTCTACATCCTAACTTTGAATCACTGTCTTTCTAATGCCCCTCTCAGAGATTGGTGTATATCACTGGACTGATTTCTTGATCCTGTTCTAAAGATAGCCAACAGAAATTATAACAACAACTCTGAGGTTAAAGGTCATAGTCAGGTTAATTCAGGGTCTCAGGATTTTGAATTAGAACAGGTTTTGTAACAGGCTGAGCTGTTTGTTTTTGATTTCTGTCAGGACAGTCTGTCACAGACACATAGTCCTTTTTTCGTAGTTGACATTTCAGTCATGCTGAGACATATTATGCCTAATCATACAGAGGTACATGTATAGAAACTGATTGAACTGAATTTAGTTTATGCTGATTGAAACAAATATTTAAAATATGTTTGAATGACCTAGGTTTTCCTGTGTATTTTCTCCCAGAGGCTGCCAACGCCAAAGAATCATATGCTGTTTACGCAAGTGTGACTATCAAATATTTGTCCAGTGGAAAGCTCCAGTGGTATCTGTCTGTGCGCTAATGCTATAAAGACAGCTAAAATTGCGCTGTCTGGCTCGGGGCCAAAAAAACAAACCCAATCAGGCAGGCATGGATGTCACAGAGCTCACACAGAGAAGCTTCAGCTGGAGAACATTAGGTGTGTCTGTCCTAATCATAGGCATTGATTGAGCCTGCGTTTGTCCTAAACTCAAAAATTAATTATGTGTTCACCTCGCACTCAAAGGCTGACGCCGGACTCATAACTCATATGATTCCCACAAGCCGTCCCATAGTCTTACAGTTCTCACAGACGGGATAAAAATGCCTGTTCAAGACTGGGAACATTCTTCTCCTCAGCTGTAACCGCATATTTCAGATTTCAAAAGAGAAGGAAAAAAATAGTGATAGCAAAGCAAATCCAAAGTCCAGAGTCAGTCAGTTGAGGAGGTCTAAACACAAGACATTGCCGTCCTTTCACTGAATGATTGACAGGTTCCATCCATCCTCGCCACCGGTTCCCACGCCAACCGCTCAGCCGAAACCGCTGGTCAGTCTGGCACAACACAAAAAGGCAAAAGAGATGCAAATAGATCTATAGGATGAGCTGTCCCTACATATACATATAGTGTCCCAACACATAAGGAGCTCTCTGTCTGTCTGTCTTTTTTTTTTTTTTTCGTTTATGCTTTGGGACCGATGCCAAAGCTGAGCCTCTTCTCTGCTACAGACACAACCACTTAAAGTGGTGATTTAAAGCAACACTGAAGGTCACATGGTGTATTTATATCCATGCATTAATTTTGCGTGTTTTTTTTTTTTTTTCTTTGCTGAGAGTCTTTCTTTATGACATTCTTTTACATTAAGGAGAAACTGGACAGAATGAATAGTGTTGTATCCCTCACCGATATGCATGATTTAAGCACAGAAGCTTTTCATTTTCTGCAGAAATTTGCTATGTACATGTACAAACATCAGCTTGACAGAACTGATACACAAACAGACATGACATTCAGTGTAGTTCAACAGATCCTTCCATCAATGACATGAAGAGTTTATGCTGAAAAACAAAGGTTTATGGTCTGTGAATGGCCACATATATAACTGAATAGGCAGGAGCAATAACTTGTATTAGATGATATTTAATCTGCCGCTTTGTACTGGGAGCCATCAATCTTGATAGGCACTGCTCATTAATTTCTCTGTAGATTTTATTTGTTGAGATTTTTCAGTCCATCACAAGGGGGCGCCTTGTCCACCCAATTTTGGTTAAGTCCTGTCTGTTTCTTTCTTGTATACAAAGGGAAAATTTGAAGAAAAATATGCTTTCATGTAGGAAAAACAAAGCTATTTGGCAGTGAAATTGACTCTGCCCAACTGTCTCTGTGCTAATAACGTACTGTAATCCTGCTTGACTGGAAATGAATTAGGAGGTTAAAAGCCAAATGAGTATGTTGAAGAAGTTTTATTAACTCAATCATTGGAGACTCCTTGAGTGCCGGCAGATGTAAATCACTACTTATGAGCAGAGTGAGAGAGAGAGAGAGAGAGAGAGAGAGAGGAGTGGAGTGGAGTGGAGTAATAGAGGGAGAGAGAAGAGAAAAGGCACCGTGCCAGAGTGTGTGGCAGCTAAACAATAGGTCTTACCCTACACACCCTTTTAATTCACTTTCTCACGTCACCCCTACAGCTGGCCCCGGAGAAAGTCAGACCAAGCTCATTACTCATGCAGGCCAGAGTGGTCCTGTAGTCCCCACTCAAGGGCACAGTTATGCACCTCTCTGTGCAGGAACTGTTTAATGTAAGCTCATTTCTGTTTCAAATTCACCTTTATCTGATTTGTAGCAGAGGAAGAGGGTATCGGTGTATTCATCTGAAAGTGTCTCTCTCTTCCTCTGTCTCCCTCTCTCTCCCCCTTGAATATCCATCCGTCTTGGCTATCTTACCTCCACATCTCTGTTTCTGCACACCTTTTTTTTTTCCTGTCTTTTCCCCCCCTCTCGCTTTGTCTTCGTTCATCTCGGTTTGTGTGCGGTGTGTCTGCATGCTTTAGGTTTTTTTTTTGCATTAATCTCAGCGTTCAGGTGTTGACATTTTGGGCACATTAGGACTCTTTGGAGGAGCGCAGTCCCCACTCCTCTCTGTCCCTTAGTGGGTGGTCTGAGGAGGTTAGTTAGACACAGGAATGGATTGGCTCTCACTGACAGCCCGCTTTCTTGCACTCATGTGTAAAACATAATCAGACTGGCGGAGAGAGATGTAACGGCAACTTAAGCGGCGGTGACATATCTGGCCTGGAACCGCCTGGTGACTTATTGTCGCTGACGCGGTGACGGAGAGCCTGTGGAATCCCGCATGAATTATTCCGTCTTTCAAGTGCTGTTCGCGGCAGTCGCAGAGCAAACTCGGTGCGCCGGCTCAGTGTGTGCTACACGGTAACGAAAGCAGACAGATTTACAGGTGGGAACTGTTCAGATAATGTGTCTTTCCGCCAACGTGTTTTCTTGTGCTTCCAAGCGATAATCAACCGCTTCTGTCTTCAGAACTTCTCCAACACTGCATTTTATTAGAGAATGCCAGAGAAGGTATTTTAATGACCTGGTATGAGATTGTCTTTATCCAGTACTTGACTCAGTGCCAGTGGCTTGAATTAGCTGAACTAAGCTCATCGTAGGTGGGCATGAGAAGTATCAAATAGATAATTGTTTATGAGAGAGAGAAAGAAGGACATGGAGAGAAAGTTAGAAGCAATAAGAAAGAGAGGAGGAGTCGGATACAAAAGGAAACAGACAGAGAAGGACACACAGAAAGAGAGAGAGAGAGAGAGAGAGAGAAACATAGGAAGAGTGAGAGAGACTCAGACGTAAGGACAAGGAGAGATAAAGAGAGACAGGCAGAGAAGGTGTGAGAGGTATGTAGTGGTGAGACAGCTAAGGAGTAGTCTGGATGGTGTTAGAGGCCTAAGGCTATGTATTTGAGTTGGGGGTGGGGTCCTGCTGTCAGTCAGTGGAGCTCAGTGATGGCTTTTGTTGTGAGTGAGTGCTGTTCCTGTCAGAGACCTGTGACTCTCTTCTCTTTGTCTGGCAGTGTGGGAACTTCGCTGTGTTGGTGGATCTTCATGTACTCCCCCTGGGCGGCCAAAACAACGCCAGCTGGTTCTCTCAAGACCATAAGGAGGTGCGTGTGTGCGCGTGTGTGCAGGCAAGAATGTAGATAAAACTGTTAGTGTTGTTGTTTTTTTTTTTCCTGGCTTAACTATATTGAATATACATTTTCACTGTTCCTCTGAGACAAGCGTGTGCCGCGACAGACTCCCCTCATCGTCATCGCCATACCAGCGTTCTGCCAACTCTCCACTTCACCCCCATTCAGCCTATTTCAGAACTGAGTTTTGTAATCACACCTGTGTGTTTGTGGCCAGTGACAATTATTTTAGGTCCCATAATCAGCTGGTAATGTGCATTTTATGTACAACATTTAATCTGCATGAGTCCATTCTTTACTTTTCACATGGTACATGGCTCTTCATTGACTGTCAAATGGAAGTGTAAGCATCGCTGTTAATACCTGATAAGGGGAAATTTGCCTTGCGGTCGTATCTGGCTGAGTGTGTTTGCTCAGAACGTTGAGCGAGCGCTCGACCTTTTGTCTGTTCTGCTTTGCAGGAAGTCACTGCGATGATAAGAGATGCTGTAGACCAGAGGGTAAAGCAGTTCCTGGAGTCCAGACGACAGAAAGGCCAGCCCAAGCAGAAGAAGGATCTGAGTCCAGCCAACCCGCTGTGCCTTGAAGGTGAAGTGTATACTTCCATGCAAGCGGCCACGCAATGCTCCTCTACCTGTCGTAACCTCCCTGGAATTATCCAGTGGTACAAAGGTTTGTCCTACATCTGGGAGGAACAATTTGAGACCCAGCTTGGTAAATCAGCCTGGGTCATTCTCCCTGTCGCTGCTCAACAGGGACTACTTAGTCTGCAGACTAAGACAGACAGAGTTGTCACATGTAAAGTTAAGTGGACTGTGTTCCCCTTCAAGTACATTACGTTGCTTGACATTGAAAATGAATGTTTGGCTTCACACTTTGTGACAGAAATGGATGCTAGCCTCAGTAATGGGAACAGAAGTGGCTGTTGGGCTAGGTGGAGATTTAGAAGATAACCGGGCATTCCAAATTTGACAAAACAGAGGATAGATACAATAAGGAAAAATGCCAAGTAAAACACCTCTGAATGCCACTGTCTTACATTCAACATGTAGATTATAACTACACAAATCATATTTACAGTGGAACTTTCCCTATTAGAGAAGCATTTTGTGATGTTAGGTATGTAGTAAAATACTGACTGTTTATCATAATTTATATGTAAAAATGATTATATTCGATATTTTTTACATATTTCAATATAGATTTTATTATGTTGCCATAAGTATTTTATGGACATTTTTGAAACAATATTTAGCACATGATCAAGTAATTAAAAAAACAAAACAAAACGCTTGTCTGAAATGAGACTTGGAGCAGACACCACTTTTTTTTTTTCCCCTTTTCAATTAGTCATACACCTCTGTCATACCTTTTCCAGGTGTTCCCAAGCTGTTCTTTGTAAACGTTACACAGACAAGATCACCTTACACATCCCAAGCCAATTTTTTGTCATCAGTGCCCAGCCGCAGAGACGTAAGCGTCTTTCGGAGGTTGCGTGGAGCTGCGGCGCTGTAATGGAAAAAAAAGATGGTGGGAATGTTTTTCACACCTGCCCCTCAGTGCCAGGATGGGTGGAGGCAGTGCACGGAACTAGTCGAGACCAAGAAGCCACCCACCCTCTGGGTGTGTCGCTCTCAACCGCGGCCGATACGGAGGTTATAGATTGTTTCACTCGGTGCTCCTCCTAAGCGTTTGTTTATGTACCTTTTTTTTTTTTTTCTTTTACCATTACTCCATTTACCTGTTGAAACATTGCCATAACTCTCATTTGAGAGGGTGTTACATTACACTGCTTGTTTCAGTGTTGATTTAGATTATTAAAAGAAAACGTAATTAACAACTTGCATTGTGAACTGAAACATCTTTAGCTGCTGAATCATTCTCTGTATTTCTGGCTGTCTCCATACCACTACTCCTATTGACACGGACAGCACCCCCACCCCCCCACCCTCCCCCCGTGCTCCTCCAGCCCCACTGCACACCCCTCTTCTCGCAAACAAGTGCTGTCAGATCTCAGAGGAGGAGTAGTGGACACCTCCTGGTACAGGTAGCACTTAAAACCTCTAAAAGCGGTCTTGCTCCCCGTGGGACAGCCTTCACTCAGAGAGTCAGAGATTACAGGGCAGCCCTGCCCATAAAATTTCTCCTGCATGGATGTGCAGAGCTTGGCCTGAGCCTCTTTTGCAAAGGCAGCTCCAGCATGCAGCTATGTCCTGGGCCACAAAGGCCTTTCTGGAACAGATATGTCCTGCACTATCACGCTGCTCTGCCTCTGTCCTCTCAGAAAGTCCTCCAGTACTCCCACTGTCCCTGCTCTCTGTCGTCTATCAGCACGGTGCTTGAGAACTGTTGCAGTGAGAGGGAGTGAGAGATAGACGGTGAGAGAGGTCGAGAGCACCCCACCGTTTCTTTTATTGATGGGTTTTTTTTTTTTATTTTGCTTTTCTGACTTACCAGACATACCTTATAGCAGTTCAATTTTGTTTTGGTTAAAAATCAGAAAAATAGAAACATTTGTACCATATCGCTGCTACTCTAATGCTGCATGTGAACTAAATATATACCCCTCCCGCTCTCCCTGTATCTCTTTCTCTCTCTCTATCTGTGTGTGCGTGTGTGTGTGTGTGTGTGTATCTCTGTGTGTACTGCCTGTGGGCCAGGTGTGAATGGGATTGCAGTCTAAAGTTACTTAAAAGCATGACTCATTTTCATGGTGACAGATATGCCAGATGATGGATCACACACACACACACACGCGCACACACTCAAAAACACAAACACACGGTTGACTACATAACTATTAAAGTGAACATGTGGTAATAGGAAAGAAGTAGTCCAGTGGGAATGTGGTACAACATTATCCTCAGGTTAGAAGCCTAAGTCTCAATGATTTACAGCTGGGTTTATGGTGGCCTTGAAAGCTTGTAATCAAGTGCAGTTAGGGATGTCTACTGTTGTCAGAGGTCATCTCAGACACATCGTTCAGGTGAGTTCTCTCTGCCTTTGTGCACGAGCATGCGAGTGCCCGCGTGCAAGGGAGACAGGAGGTCTGTCTCCTTGTGGGTCTGCCTCCATAAAAAGCTTGAGAAAAGTAGACAGAGGGGGTGGGAAATTTAGCTGGGCTCAGAGTGGGTATTAAGTATAGAGGTCACAGACTCAGCATAGGGGTCAAACACTAACCTGCTAATCTTCAGACCAGAGCTCAATACAGGAGGACCAGAGCTGAGCTGTAAGGCAGTCTCTCTCTGTCACACACACACACACACACACACACACAGAGCAGTGTGAGATATTGGAGAGATGCTGGAGTGATATGTGATACTTAGTTGTGAATGCATGCATACGTGCGTGTGAGTACAGAAGCTGTGTGTGTGTGTGTGTGTGTGTGTGTGAATGTGGAGAGCGTTATAGCAGGGCGTATTGCCACATCTGGCGTTTGGATCTACAGGGATCTCTGAGAATGATATCTGTGCTGGTGCCAGTGCGCTGTCAAGGAAGCTTTTGCCATTGGCTCAGTCAAAGACTTCTACAGCTGTTGGCACCTAAAGGAGCTCTGAACAGTTCAACTTCAGCTTCTAAGTGCAAACAAGTCTGTGCACTTTGAGACTGTGTGTATTCACTTAACGTTAGCATATTTGTCTACGCTTGAATGAGTATTAAAATGATTGCTGGTTTGTGTGTGTGTGTGTGTGTGTGTGTGTGTGTGTATGGGAAGATTCAGCGAGCCAATCAAAGCATTCCACGTCTTTTGTAGCAGAGCGTCACTCTGACCAGTACTCCGACTCTCAGCTGCAGAGGCCATTTTCCAAATGTCAGTCCCGAAGCTGTCTTTCAGCCAGCTAACTCATGATACACGATTAGCTCATAGTGAGTTGATTTATTTATGTTTTTGAGAGAACGGGACAGAGGGAACTTTTCCCACCAAATGTCTTGGCTTAGTGAAAAGTCAAGCAAAAATTTTTGGCTAAATGGTCAAAGATAAGGGATGGGACAGATTATTTTATATATACCCATTCCTGTCTCTGTTTTAGTGTGGGAAAAAAGTTGACAATTGTTTTCTTTTGTCTTTTGTTTTTAAATTTCGAGTGTGACTGTCCTCGGAAAAGGTAGTTGAGCTGTTTGACGTTCAGTGCCAGAGCAGGGTTTAGATTTCATCCTGGCAAATGATACTCCAGTGAATGCACAGAGTGCCACTCCCTGCCCAAAGGAACAGGAAACCCTGTTTCAGATCTGTCCAGTATCATTACATTATCCAGTGTGAAATTAAAGGGCCCTCTGAATATATCCGATAGTGTGTATTTGTGTGACTTGCCTATTGAAACATGTTCATGGCTGCTGAAGGAAAGGTTTTATCTGTGGGTTTAAGTCACATGCTCAATGTGTCGGTTGCGTGTTTTAGGAAGGCTATATTGCGTTCCTGTAATGTAAACTGAGAACTCCCCTTTAAAGCCAGATTTAGTTAACAGACCATTATCCGACCATTAAAGCGAACGCACAGATGGTAATTTTCTCGCTTATTACCATCAGTCCTTGAATCAGTGAAACAGTTCAGCTTATGCTTGTCTTTTCTCATTCTGTTCCCATTCCCTGGCTCTTCCACCGTTCTCATCCTCCTCACCTGAGACTGAAGAGAGCAGGTAAGAGGTTAGTCACAGGGTTTGTGAGTGGCATCACAGGGACCCGTGTTCTCTGTGCACAGGTGCCAGGGGCTTACAGGGGAGGGAACACCTGCCAGTCTGTTTCCCAATGGCTGGTGAGTCCAGAGGCATTTTCCCAGGCCCCCAGATGAATGGTCACTAATAGCCGTGGGAGAGAGAGGGGTTTTGCGAGCACTGCACAGTGTACCACTGACTCCTCTTGGCAGGGCTCTGAAGAGGGCTTAAGGCAACCCTGGCTGTGACTGACCGCCGCACAAAACACAAGTGGTGCTGGATAACTTTACTGCTGGAGAATGTGTTTACGAACCAGAAGAGCTCACCCATCAAAGAATGCAGACTGAAGAGAGTAGAGAATGGAGAGAGATTCAGTCAACTCTGAGTCTAGGAGCTGTTGCATGTTTTTCTTCGTCCCTCCCCAGTTCATATTTTTATTTTTTTTCTTTGTTTTCCTAGAAACTTGCTCGGTCACATTTTACGTTCATTGCGGTGAAGAAGTCTGTCACGATTGCAAAAAGCCATCTCTGCTTCAGTTCTCATTACTTAGTGGTTTGGTTTCCTGTAACAACCTGCATTGTGTCTCTCTTCCACCCCCAATCTTTCTCTCTCTCTCTCTCTCTCTCTCTCACCTTCTCACTGCCTCTTGTCTTTGAGGACCTCTTTAAAAAGCTCTGTGTATGAGCGTTTGTCTCTCTGTGGTCTCACAACTCTTTTGAGTTGTACTACCGCACTGTGCTAAGCCACTCAACCTTGTTGCTGTTTATAAACAGCCTTTTTCAAAGACCCCCTCTCCCCCCTCTTTTTTTTTTTTTTTATTCTGCTGCGCACTCCCCCTCCATTGTTGCGGCTGGCGTTATTTGCGGCTGGCGCTCAGAGTCTCTCGTCTCCATGCCCCTGGCCTTTAAATAAAAAGCATGTGGGGGCTTTAGCCTCAGTTACCTGGGCTGCAGCATGTGAGGCGTCTGGGGGCTGAGGGAGATTAAGACCAGTGGAAATGGAGACTCCGGGAAGGTGTAGAAGAATTCCGGAGCCCCACATGGATAACCGGCCTACTCCCCTCCCCGTTTACCCTGCTCCTCCTCTCATACACAAATGAGCCCTTAAAATGCAGAGTGCTCCCACTGCTGTACTCTTTATATGAACTTTCTGAGCCATATGTCTTAATGTGCAGAAACTGCACCAGTCTGCCTGGCCCGGTTTCCAAATATTTTTATGGTTACGTTCACTCAAACATACACACACATATTCATACTCAACAGTGCTTGAGACACATTTTCAGCATTGCAAATGAATCATAAAAGACTTTTTTTTTTTTAATTGCTTTGACTCGTGACGTTGCGGATTGACCCTTATTGTTTTGAGATAAGTGATATCAGTTTGACCTGTATGGTAGCACAATTTCACAGTTTATGATTGACAAAAGTAGAACTCTACTAGATGAATGCGATAGAGATTTTCCACATTTTCCCAAATGGTCAGACAAAGTCAACAAATTGCTTTATCCAGAAGCTTTCAAATTTCCACCTGTGTAAAGCACAATGCTGCAGCGAAAGGGGAAATTCTTTGCTGGGAGCATGTTTCGATCTGTGAAAGAGCATGTCATTTGTTATGAGGGAACTAGTCTTCTAACCTAAATGCACCACACACACACACACGCCCACACCTTTGCAAGGCAAGTGGTGGTGCCTTGCTTTCTGTCGCTGTTCCGTCATGTTGAATTGTGTGTAATTAGGGTTCCCTGGGAATGGAGTTTGGAGCTCTGAATAAGACTCGTGACCTCGCCACAGTCTGGGCACACACACACACACACACACACACACACACACACACATACACACACACACACACGTACACACACACACACCACACACACACATACACACATTCAGTCCTGTGAACTCAGGCTTACTATGTAGCCCCACCAAAGCTCTGGCTGAATGAATCTGGGAATTCTTCAAAGGATAGATCTGTATTTCTTATGTTATATGATTTTGTTTGTTATATAGCTGTGTGGATTAGCCCGGTTTTGGCAGACGCTAAGAGTTTCTCCAGGTGTGCTTGTCTCATGTATACCACCTGTATTTATAAACAGAGAGAAAGGGATGATTTAGTGAGAGAGAAGAGTGGAAGAATTCTGGTTTCAATGTGACTTGGAGCTAAAACATGGAGTGTTGTACCAAGGCAGGTCGGAACAGCACATAACTCAGGGTTTCAGAGAACTCTTCACTTCATTAATCTCCTCAAGCCCTGCAGGACGGCGTCTGTACCCTTAGGTACGGCATAAATGAGACCCTCCCAGTAACTGTCTCACCTCCTATTAGAAACCTCCTGCTTTACATGGGTCCATACTGTACCATGTATTCTCAAAGAGGTTATTGAGTTTATTAGGTCATGGCTTGAGTGACTTAGAATGGAGTGTTCAAGTTCTTGTCGGCTGAAAACTGTTTTCACATCAGCCAGCCACTGAAGTACCTAAATGGCTGAGAAATGCTCACACCTGTTCCCCAGATGAAATGAGCACCTATTTACAAGGCGCAAGGAAAAAGTAGTAGGTTTTTGGCCTTCCAAGACTGGATTTGGGCACCCCCAAATCCAGAACACTACGTTTTGACTGCGGTTGTGAATTTAGGGTTGTTGCTGAATGTATGGATCTTTGCTAAGCAATTCAAACCAAAATGATAAGTTAAGTGCCCCCATCCACATTTAGCCTATATACGTGAATGTCTTCTGGATAAAACGAGAGGATACATTCATGTAGTATTTGTGTAGATGTAAATTGATCTGTCAAGATATTAAAATCTTACATACTGTCACTTGTTTTTTTAATTTCATTGACGTTGTATATTGTGAAACTGCACATGTAATGTTTATTTAAAAGCAGGTGGTTAATGTCCTGTCGTGGGCCTTAAATTAAGAGGGATTTTCCTAAATGAAAAGGAGTAGGCTCCTCAGACACTTTATGACTAAGACCACAGACTTATTGTTTTGAATGTTCTTTCTGTCTGGACTTTGGGAGCAGACGCTTTGGCCCTTGCTGTGAGAGGAGCCTTAGCCAGCAGGCATTTGGCAGTTTCTTTACTGTCCACAGAGGCAAACATATTTTAATATTTAGGAATATCACTGACATGTTTTCATACACTGAGAACTGGTTGCATTTCTGTGTTTAATTAAGGTTACTGCCCTACATCCATAGTGGATGTTAATTGGTTATAAATTACATTTAGAAGGAATGATGTCGCCCCACCTCCCTGTCTTGTCATGGAGAAGATAATTAGACTTACTCCAGTGCCGTTACATGATCGTCATGTTGGTTTTGGCAGTGCGGTTAATGTGTGTGTTAACCTAGCTTGTCAGCCATTCCCATTCTCACAGCGTGTATACATTTCTCAGTGGCAGGTGGGATTACTGCAGAAGCTATAGCTGATTCACCGACTTCCCATTGTCACTCCCCAGTCATGTGTTTCATTCTTTTGGTTCGACTACTCTACCATGCTGATGTATTTTGTAACCATGGCTAAAGGGTCGCCCAAATCTTAAAGTGAACACTCATGTGCAAATATTGTTTCAGGTGGACGTTGAACAGTGTTGATAAGACACATCGACTATACAGCACAGGATACAGTTTCTCAGCTATTTTGATGTGATTCCAGGAAAGCCCTGTTAGCTTCTTGCATGTGGTGACCCTCTCCCCCCCCCCTTTCCCTCCTCCTAAGCCCCCCCCCCGCCTTTCCCTCCCCTCCCCTCCCCTCCCCTCCTCTCTGCACCCTGCCCCAGATAAAGTATGAGACATCACCAGGAGGGATGATGTGATTTAATTTCATCAAAGTCAAGACATGGATAAAATATCCCTCCAAAAATCCCTGTTTTAAGAAAGCTTTACTCGCATAAGGCCTTTTCACTCCCTTTTCACACAAGCGAAGCACTTTTTTTTTGTGCTCTGTGCTTTGCTGTGTAGCTAATTATCAGGGACTTTTCCAAGTTTCATTGTCAATATGATTCTGCATTTTTTTTTTTTACTATTTGCAAAACATTTCATTAAACAACAGGCCTGAGGTTTAAACTTCAACTGATCCATATTTGTCCACTCTCAATCAAGAAACTTAAATGACATTTAATGTTTTTTTTTCTTTCATTTTTTTTCCAGAGTGCTATTGTCTTTGATCTCCACTGATTGAGAGGGCTAGATTGTTGATGTGTATATTGCTTGTATGTTTTCCTGTGAACTCTGCATTAGGGGAAAGAAAGAATGCCCCCATTCTGACAAAGGCACTGCTCTATTCTATTTTACTGTGCATTCTTTTTGCATTCTTTTGGTTTGTTGACTTTTCTTCCTCTCCATTGTTTTCCCAGGAAGTGGTGAAAGCTGAGGGGTACTCTGTTTCTCTCGCTCTGTGTGTGTGTGTGTATGTATGTGTGTGTGTGTGTGTGTGTGTGCATGTAGGGCACACGCAGACACACACGGATGTACTGTATATATTTCTGCCCTGGCACACTGTCTCCAGAGTCATGGGGGGGGGGGGCACATCTTGTGCTGTTGTTGTGCTGTGGTGGATTACGATAAAGAGCTGGCAAAGGTTTGTGGTAAAAGTTTCCGCACACGATAGTGGCGTTTTGTAGTGAAAGCTTTCTCAAGCTCATGCGCATATAGCTCATGTCTGCGTCACGTTATTTGTATCTTGTAATGATAAATGATTACAGCGCTTATTCTTTGAAATCCTAGCAGACCAGAGCGTAAACTGCCTTATGCTTTGTTGTGCCTTCTGTGTTTGGCCATCTGGAAAGAACTGTCACAATATTGACATGTGGTATACCACACTGATATCACAAACTTCACCGTATTGCCAGAGAGACCTAAGAGGTAAACTGTACATAATTGCCTGTCAAAATAAGCCTCGAAAGACACGGCAGAAATCAGTTGTGGTTCAAAAGAGGCCGCTTACTCTTTAAAACAGGCACCAACAAACTGTTTGGGAGACGGATATAAATACAGCACTCATTTAACATGAGGGCCTGGGCCTGAGGCCAACAGTAACTCTGAGCTGTGCAAGACTTTTAAAGTTCCAACAACAGCTGATGTCTCAAGTCGTGCTGCTCAGTGGTTCCCAACTCTGCGTCCAGACATCCCAGTCTGCCTTGTCCTGGGAATTGGCTCTCACAAGTCACCAGGGAAGAAAGAGAACACAAATATTTCTGAACTGAACTGGAGGGGAAGAGAGGAGGGGAGGGGGTGTCCAGAAAGTCTAATGGACAGAACTGAAGCTTTCAAAACACAGTCTGATGAGCAGTGAAAGATGCCCATTCCTCAGTCTCTACTGACTCCCACAAATGGATAGAACAAACAATGGATTGATACCCATCGTGAGATTGTGAGATGAATTTGTCTGTGAGAAGGCATCTGGAGTGGTAAAAATGCCCCTGGGTTTGGCTTTGCAGGAGAATGACTAATGTTATGACTGAAGATTTCTGCTTTCCCATAGTTCTTTTTAAAGTAGTACACTAAGATTTAATTTTTTTTTTTAACGATTTCCCACATTTCTCCGGTCATTTCATTTCATTACTTTTTCATAAAAATTTTAAAGGCATCTCTTTGCAACATTTTATCACGTCAGCATCTGTAAACAGCAACTGCTGACATAAGTCAATAACAAACATTGCCAGCACAGGGAACGTTAAAGGGGAACAAAAACAGCCATAAAATACAAAACCCTTCCCTTTAAAACCTGCTGCTCTTGTTGCAGACTCAGAGGATTGGTAGAGGAGCAGATAAGATCTGTCATACTGTACATACTGCTCTTTATTTCCCCACTGGCGTTAATGACAATGTTAAGCATACCAGTTCACTTTTTCGCGTTAGTGTTGCCTTACACCTCCAAGCACTGCCTTTGCACAGAGCATCTCCAGTATCAATACATCTGATATCAAAAACCCTGTCTGCTTTCAGTAACTTTTATTTCATTAGCTCCATAATGCAATGAAACACCCCAAAGGAAAATGTGATTCCTATTAATCAGGACTGGTCGGGGAGCTCGTGTCCCACCTGTGGCGTGCTTCTTTCTCAGGTAATGAATCCAAGAACGTCTCTGTTGTCAGTCTCTGCGGAGGTGGCGCACGTGAGAACGTTCACAGAGCAAACAGAAACACCCACAATATGAGGCAACTGGCATAAGTATCACTGCATAATCCTGTCTGGCACGTTTACCAGCCCTGCAAACACAAAAAAACTCTGCTGTTGTTCTTTGGGGAATATTGACGTTAATTATTTTGTATCTTGGTTACTGCAGCTTAAGTTTAGAGTTTCGGTGCTAGAGGCTTCTGCCCCAGCTTTTCTGATGTTTATTTTCCTTTGCTTTTCTGTCTCTCCCTCTGATAACTGCTGTTATGTCTAGGCTTTGAATAGAGGATGTATTGTACACAATTGTGTACAAGATCGTGAGTGAATCATCCTAAAGAAACTCCGTATTTTTCATTTTGACAGACCTTACATGTGTTTTCACAGCAACAAATACGCAAATAGCCAGATTCGAGAGACACGGACAATTAAAGCATCGTTAAAAAAAAAAGGACAGCACGAGTGTGCAGAGAAAGGGGGCTGTTAAACTTGTAAGAAAAGAGAAGAAAGCAGGAGGTGGAACCGTCAATCATCCACCAACAGGCTTAAAGCAGTTTTGCGGCTAGCAGACACTGTAATTGTGTATCATTACCTGCAGCAGCAAAACAAGGCCTCTTTTGAAGACCCAAGTAACTGCTGCTACCATAGGCTGGAATGACGTCAGCCTACTTCCAAAGAAGAGCATCCATTTTAAATTACAATTTACCTAAGTTGCTTACTCAATAGTTTCTCAGTGTGAAAAGGTTATTTTTTTATGTTTTAGCTTGCACATTTTGTACTTTTGCTATTCTGTCTTTGAGCACATCTGGTGCTCTTGATGTTAATAGGGATGGTCACTACTAAGATCGTTTAATGACAAAAGACTGGAGAAATAGAGTGTGTACGTACGCCAGCAATACTTTTATGGTCCCGCACCAGCCTGAGGCATGCTCTTACTCATAGACGTTAGGTCTGGAAGACAGTCCTGCCCACAGAGAGAAGACTGACGAATTCCCATGCTTCTTGTGTTGTTTACAAAGCACAACCAGATAGCTAGCATGTTGCCCAGAGCCCTTCCCTTCTCTTGTCGATAAATTCCTCCCAGATTAGGCAACAGTGCCGCGTCTTTGCCGAATGTGTCTTGCATTCCTTGGACAATGATAAACAGGGCTGGGTCAGTGAATTCTTCTCTCTCTGCCCACTGCTTTCTAAATTAGACCAGAATGAGCGCTTAGTTTGTCAGACACTACAAGAGTGAATGAACTCATTTTTTTTTTCCTGAACTCTCTTTCTAGGGCTGCAGTAAAAATGAATGAAAATTCCGGACCTGGAGCCTGTACAAAAGCAAGCACTCCCTCACTTGCCCTTAAAATGAACATATGTTGGTTCATTCTCTTAAACTAATGATATTGTACCCTGAGATGAAAGCAGAACCCTCCTCAAAACCAGGATACAGCTGAGTTCCATGCCTGACCGTGATTGGTCGGTAAATCTCAAATTTTGTTTTATATTTGGAGTAGTACGGAAGTGATTATGATATGTTTCTCTGTGTTTTCCCTCTCTGAACAATACCAACTTAGGTAAAAAAGCACTGAGGTATCTCTATGATGTGTTCCATTTGGGTGTGTACAGACATAACCCCCCACAATCAGACATAACTACGGACAGAGGATGAAGCAAATCATTTTATCGTCAGAATTGCAGACATCTCCACATGCTGATTAATGATTGTTCAGAGAACTCAGACAGATCTCCACCTTTCAGACCTTTCTGCTGAGTATGCCTCATGCAGCTGTCAGATAATGGCTCAGCATTTCCAAGCAAAGGTGATCAAATTTCCTGCTCCGAAGAGCATAGCTGGATGAATTCATAAACCCTTCACACCAATAGAGGTCGTAAATACTTTCTGTATTCTGTCAGCCTTGTTATTGAGAACTTCAAAGGCCAGGTTGCCGTTGGCGATTTTCAGGCCTGTGCCAGAGCAGGTGGTGAAGCTTGTAATTGTAAATTACTTATCTCATGTACTGAGATGATACAGTGTTACTTGGCCATTCAAAATTCTGCAGCTGATTTCGTACTGGCTCTGTTTATGACACGCGTCAGTGAGGTCTAACCCTGCCCATTAGTGTAGAGAGAGCTGTGTGAAGAAGCTACAGGTCGTGTCACTGGCGAAGAGCTGCTTCGCATTTGATTTCTTCTCTTTTACTGCTTATCTCTTTCTCTGGTCTCTTTTCCTTTTTGCGTAGATGAGAACTTATTTGAATACCGCAAATGGCCTCTTCCATGACCATGCACATTGATTATCAAAAAGCATATCATAGAGATATATTCTACTTGACAATACTTTACCTGCTCTGTTGACTATATCAGTATTGAATGTCTTTGTGGTGTACCTGTTTTGTACAGGCCTGTTCTTAATGTTCCTTGCTGAGTTGTGACTTGTATATTTTAATTGGCAGGAGGAAGCTTTCACCTGGCTGCTTATTTCTTGAAGCGTCATGTTAATCTGAGGTGCATTGCCAAGAGGCCTTCCAGAGGTGGGTAACTCATTCTGACTGTCATAAAGGGGTGACCAAAAATAGTGACGTAAAATGTAACAGAGATGTTGTCAGTACAGACCACGCCAAACCCGGTCCAATCAGTTCAAACAGACCTGAAAGCTGATCTCACCTTGGAAGTTTTCCCCCGTTCCTTTTTGTGCTAGATTAAGTTTGTTGAACCTCTGCCCAACTTTGTATCAAGTGGACATTATTTCTGTGAATTTATCCATGAATTATGCATGTATGTTGGTGTAATCACTTTGTGGGTACACACCAAAGCATAATAATTACAGCTGTAAAGATGTAAGTACATTGGTATTGTAAAAATAATAAGAGGAATAGTAGAAGCTCTTCAAAAAAAAAAAAAAAAAAACTTTACTGGTTTGAAGAATACTCCGATGGCCTTTTTAAGATGGAAATATATGGATTATTAGTCAGTTGAGCATTTTTCTATGTATGACAAATAGGTAACTGTGAAAATGAAAGGACACCCATGGGTTAATGATGGATACAAACTATACTGAAAGCAGGTACTTCCATGCTGGTGTTGCTCATGCATATTTATAAAATGCTGGGCAGGCCCAGTTGCCTAATATTTCAGCTACCATTGCTTTAATAATGAATCATAGTAACTGGAGGAGGATGATGTTGATGACTGTCAAGAGCCTCAATAATTTGTTGATGTTTCACACACGACAACAGTTGTTAAATCGTTGTTAACATAGAGGTTCGAGGGAAAAACTTTTATTATCCAGGGTCAGCTGAAATTAAATGAACATACCCAAAACAGGAACAGTCCACCAGGAACTCCACCAAGAAGGGATGTTTTTATGTCATGTTGCAGCGCACACACATCCCTTATTACACCTAAAAATGTATGTTTGCAAGTAAAGTGATCCAAAGAACACAGGCAGTGGTCTCTGTGCAGTTGGGGAAAAAAAAGTCATGTGATCAGATGAGTCATCCTTCACCCTGTTCTCAACAAGTGGACGAGTAAACGTGTGTTGCATGCCAAAAGAAACTCACAGACACGAGAGCTCCTTTCCCACATTGGAGGGATCTGGCGGCCTTGTTACGGTGTGGGGTGCATTTTTCTGGCATGGTTTAGGTCTACTGAAAACCATTAGCACACAGTGTAAACACCAAGAAATAAAGTCATTCAAAGTGGTCCCCTGCATCCTTCAATGAAGCACTTTTATCCTGATGGGAGCAGTGGCTTCCAGAAGGACATTGCCCCCTACCAACAGAGCAGAAGTGGTCAACACTGAAGTAGTTTGTTGACTGTGAAAAACAGCGTAAACCATCTGTTTCAGTTAAGAAATCTCAATCCAGCTGAACACTTGGGAGCGATTCTGAAGTGGCACCTCCCACCACCGTCAACAAATTAGTAAATGTTGGAATTTATTGTGGAAGAACAGTGTCACATCCCCCCAGCAGAGATCCAGTCACGTGTCGATTCGGCACGAGTCACGGGGCTTGGAGGCTGTAATGGGGCCTTGTTCAGGTATTTCCTTTATTTTATCAGTTACCTGTGTACCAATGGGAAGTTCTTTCCCAAAGGATAGTGTGTTCTTGCCTTAGAAAAAAAAAGCTCAGTATGCCCTTTCTGAGCACAAAAGAGTTTTGTATTGTCTTATTACAAAATCAGTAATGGAAGGACGAAAAAAAGAGAAAAGATTTCAGATTTTATCCTGTGTGCTTCTCAGCATTATTTTAGAAGATGTATTTTACATGGAAAAATTCCACATCTTAAATGGTAGTGACAAATAAGAAGGAAAAATATTTTGACTCCCGCTTGTCAAAAAAAAAAAAGGGGGGGGGAAAGAAAAACTGTCCAGCAAATTGCTTAAGTTTTACCTCATTTAACCTAAACTTCCTTAGTTGGAAATGAATAAATTGGAATGCCTCTGAATTTGTGGTTTGTTTTGGAAGTATTAGTTTACATTTTTGGAGGGTTATTGATTGAAGGGCACAGCAAAGAGGGGATGTTGCCCGTTGTTGACATTCAGCTCCATTAGACTTATGCCAGTCTCTTTAAAACAGTAACCAAAGCTACTCAAACCGAAATAGCCAGTTCCCATGGAAGGGTCAGTCAGTTCAGTTTATGCTGTCACTGTCTTTAAGAATTTACTGTTGGGAAAGAAAAAAAAAACAGTGCCCATGCCTTGGAAGCATGTAATATATTAACGTCAAATTACTTTCCTCACTGAACTGATGAAATCTGACGCATAAACTTCTATTGGGTTCCTCCATTGACAATTTTTTCCTTGGCAGAGTTGCGTGTTTTCCCTGAGCGGTTCATCATATGTGTGAGTCTTCCCGAGTGCGACGCAGCGATGTGTGGAAATCCGAACCTGGATTTGGTGAGACTTGTTTATTCTCTTGTTTACTCTTTCGGTCATCTGGTAAATACTGAACTCTGAGTCTGTGTATCGTTCTTGTGTGATGCTACCAAATAGTGCACCCGCTGTAAATGTGTGTTTATAATGAAGTGGTTTGCGGGCCTTTGCGGTCATTCCTAAAATCTTTCTCTCAGAGATTGGGGGGTGGGGGGGTTTGGGAGGGGGTGTAAAGGATAGTCAAGTGGACGCTTTCTTTAAAGTTGCCCCCCTTCTCATGGGGTGGAATCCGGAAAAGCCCTTGCCGCCCACAGTCGGAGTTCAGCTTCCTGTCAGCGTCAGGACAGGCCTCCTGGCTTCAGTCCTGTTTGTGTGTAATTGCCAGCAAGACAGCCCAAGACACGCAACCATGCACACATGCAGACACTGAATGTTCTGATGGATGCGTGATGAAATGTGTCTGGCCACGATATGTTTGGTTTTACCCAGAGTCATGCAGTGTGAGTTCGTTAAGCTGTTTGTTTGGATTTATTGTTCATTATACTTCACGTATAGTCTGGTTCTTATCACAGGGACACAACAAAATTCACGCTGACATATTAAATACGAGATTGTTAAGCTAGTCAAAATATGACAGATGCTAAATTAAAGCACCCCTTTTAAAAGACCTTCTTCACATGACCATCTCGTATACTTACCCTTTTACGTCTGCGGCGAGTCAAAGTCATTCATTCAGTATCGGGGAGGTGAACTGAATATCTGATGCCATCTGTCCTTTTACGTGTGGGATGTTATAGAGATCCCTGGGTCAGTGTTCTGTCTCCGTAGACGCCAGGCTGTGCGTTCCCATTCCCTTTCTGTCCCCATCCCACGTTTTTGCTGAAGCTGTGATCTTTCATGTCCATTTGAAAAGGATCCTCTGAGCCTCTCAGTTGAACCTGCCCCTTCTCCCCTAAGAATCCTGGGAAATCTTTGTGAAGCCACCCACCTTGGCATACACATCAAGGAAGGATATGTGTCCCATCTCTCCCTCCATCAGCGCCGGTACTTCTTTGTTGAATCATTTGTTTTTTTGTTTTCTTTCAGACGTTTTTCTTTTCATTTTGGCTTTAAATGAAAGCAACAATTGTAATAATTTCGGTGGAGCGATCCAGTCATCAGTGAAAAGTTCACATTGTGTAACCAATTTTCCAGTTTGAGGCAAGCAGGCCTCTCGTTTGTGTTCCACTCCTCAGGATGTGGTTCTCTGGGCTCATACGTGCCGTGGGGACGGCCTGGCTGGGGCTTGCGGCAAAGTTCTCGCTAAATCAACCTCTCCAGTGGTTTGGAGTAGAGAGATACCAGACAAGCGAACTGGAGTTTCTCACATGACAAAACAATTATTTGTTTACCTCGTTCGCTCCGCTCTAATTTGTCAGAAGGAGTCCTTTTTTTTTCATATTTCACTCACTCTCCCTCTTGCAAATCCAGAAGAAGAAAAAAACAATATATGACTTGAAATGAAAAATGTGGTTTTGCAAAATGAGTCACATCTGATGTAAAATCACATTGTGAAAATGATAATGAGTTTGTTGGAGTTGTTCTTCCGATGCTGTCATGTGTTGATGCCTGTTCTTTTCACCACACGGCGTTTGACAGCCATGGGCTTGGTCTGAAAGACGCCACATGTTTTGCTGAAGCATTCAGAGGAGGTCTGGGTCCTGATTTAGTGTGTGGTTTTGCTAAACAAAGTTTGTAACCGTGACGCGGCTCAGCCACGACACCTATTTCAAGGTCAAAAGGTCATGCCACTACAGTGACTGAGTTGCACAGTTCATGGGTTTTATGTCCGGGCAGAGGGAGTGTGACATTGGTGGTGTGGCTGTAGTTTATGATTTGTCACTCATGTTGTGGTATAGGAGATTAGTCACATCCTGGACTGTGGTTCCTACTGAGAGGTCACTGGAGACACTGTCATTTCTCATCTCTGATGAGGGATGATAACATCTACAATTAGAGCAAATTCCATAAACCAAAATGGAAGATTAAGAACAAATAAGCCACTTTCCAGTTCCTCGAGCATATTTAAAAGTTAATCATGAAATATTCGTCTCAGAAGGTAGGAAGGTTTTTCGCAACGTGCAGACTGTGTCACGTGGTTTCTGTTGAAGGGAGTGAGGCAGAGCTGGTGGTTGTGGGCTCTTTGACAGAGGTAATGTGTCAAATGTTTGATTCAGATGATGATCCTGGAGAGGATCAAAGCTAAGGGCAGATGTGTTTTCACAATCTGCTCTCTCTCGCTCTCTCTCTCTCTGTCTCTCTCTCTCTCCTGCTTTCTTTCTCTATCTCTCTTTCTTTCACTTTCCTTAATGCTCTGAATTTCATCCCTTCTTTGTTCCTTTCATTCCTTTCTTCACTGCCTTCCTACAGAAAGTTTCAGGCCCTGTTAAAAGAAAAGACTGCACTGTTAAGTCTCTGTCCTCTGTATAGTGCTAGTCCAATAGGTTTAATCCACTGTGCTGACATATATATCGTTTTAACTCCCAAACAGGCAAACACATTTTTAATGAAATTGTTCCAAACTTCATAATAAGGATTACAAGCAGGGTGAAAGAAAAAGTTAAATGGTATTTTGGGCTTCTCTCTCTTTTTTTTTTTTTTTTAAAGCTTAAGAGGAGAGGATATTTCTATGGTGATGAAGTTTTGTGTATGTACAGTATACACTGAGATGAATTGAAAATGTTGTCAGTGCCAGCTTCATGTCATTTGTGTTGTGTTTTCCCCATCATAGGTGTGGTTCAACCAGAAAACGATACGATTGTAGTCATGCAGAACAAAACTGAGTGTATCACTCTGCATTTACAATTGCAAGAACTGGCTAGAACTCCCTCTGCTTCAATGCATCTGGGTACTTTCTGAGTGTCTACGTATGTCTGTTGACCCTGTTACGTTGTGGTGTACAATACAAACAAACTTATCCTGTTTTTAGGGCAACCAAGGGTGTGTTCTTGCCATGAGGCAAGTTGCAACAGTCGAATAAAGTGTTATGAAAAATGATGTTAATATGCTAGAGTGGTACGCTACACTGACACCCTTAAAACAGCTTGTTATAGTGATGTGATTAGTACTTAGCAGGGATGTTAGCCTGAACTGTCTTTGCTCATTATCTCCAAGGTAACCATTTGAAATCATAAACTGAAATCTCAGAGTAGGGATTAACATCTTTAACGCTAAATATCATTAGCATTTCTACAAAGTATCACTTCACAATAAAAAAAGACAGAAAAAACAAGAAATGAACAAACATTATCCTCTCATGAACAGAACATTTTGTAGAGGTTGCCGGGAAAGTTGATCCATAAAGGAGAAATAAGCCAAATAAGACCTTATCATGAGGCAGTGAACTGATGGTTGAATGCAGGTAAGAAGCCAAAAGGATTGAGGATGATAGCATCCATTCCTGATTAGAATTAGTCATCCATTTTCCATTTCTTTTTTCCTTCAGTTCTGAGAAGAGAACCAGCAACCTGTAACTTCATAACCACATGTAGCTGGAAGAGGAGTTAAACAGCATATATTAGAAACATAGCCTGCCTCAGTAGCTGGAAGAGGAGTTAAAAAAAAAAAAAAAATCAGATTCCGAGGACTAACACTGAAGTTCAGCTGTGTTGTAAAAACTGCCCATTGTTAGAGCTGAGGCTCCTTCGTGTTGGCTTTTTGAAGGCAGCGAAGCTGTGTAGATGCTACACAGTGCCTGAGTATGTGGTTAAGCCACAACCTTTCTTATCTCGTCACATTATACAGGTCCCTTCTTCCTGTGTGTTTTTCAGCAAACGTGTCGGATAGCCACCTTTTTCCCCCAGCACTGGTAAAAACATTTTATCCAGTTCTGAAAAAAGCCAGCGCCGTTAACATTTTTGCACTGTTTTACTGCATTGGTTTATGTTCTCCTTTGCTGTTATATTACTCTTAATAGCATTAACCTTTGTGTCAGTTTTTAGAGTAAAACAGGAAGCTCCTCAGGTCTCCGCACACTCCTCTTCAGAATGTATGTCACAAAGGCTATGTCCGCATGTCTGTCTTCTGTCTTTCGTTACATCCTGCATGTTTGGATCACAGGAATAGCCTAAAATGCAGCGATAAATGTGGAGTTTCATGGTATGGGTCCTTATGCGACTGTTAGTAGCACGAATATGCGTAGCCCAAAGTGGCAGTGCTGTTAGTGGTGGCTAATTTACGGGTCTCTTTAGGCCTCACTTGCTTGGAGGAGGTTTTCTGACCCTGGGGAACTTGCATCATTCCTCACAGATTAGTCCTTTCCAGTTCCCACAGAGTTCCCAGTGGCTGAGTCATCCTGTTCATGTTAATTACTCAGCTTTTAAAATACGCCTTCTGTCTCTACCCCTCTCTACTTTATTATTGTCTCTTTCTCTTTTTGTTTTCTCCCATGCTTTTCTCTCATGAGTTTTGTAGAGGTTTCTTGAGAGAAATGTCAGCCGGCTTCTCAGAGAAAGTCCCTCTGCCTCATTGTTGATTCTTCTTTCAAGTTTTTCAAACAGTTTGTAAAATGCAAATCAAGGCATTACAATTCAAATGATATTCTTCTGTTTTGTGTGTGTTTGTGTGTACGTATGAGACAGAGAGGGTGAGTTTGTGTGAGAGAGAGAGACACAGAGAGAGAGAGAGAGAGAGAGAGAGAAAGAGTGCGTGAGTGTGACTGTGAGCGTGTGAATGACTGAAGGTTATGCGTCGCTATCAGTGGGCGTGCGTATTTGCATTAGTGATTGGTGATTGTGCATGTGTTTCAGTGTGTCTTTTAGTGCTTTTTGTCTGATGAGACACCCCCCCCAAATACTCTGAACATGTCTGTCTGTGTGTGTGTGTGTGTGTCATGTCTCCATCTGATTGTGTGTTACTCTGTGGTGTGTGAGAAAAGAGACATGAGCAGCCCACAGTTTGACATTAATTCTTCACAAGGAAACAAAGGCCGCGCTGTCTGAGCTCATTCTGAATACTTGTGTCTGTGGGCACCTTGCAGACACAACTGAGGTCAGAGGATGTGTCTGGAGTTTTGTGTCACTCTTTTTTTTTCTTCTTCTTCTGTCTAAGACCCCCTTGTCCAACCACACCTGCATCTGTTCACCCCACCCAGTCAGTTCAGAGCACCACTGACTCAAACAACATGCAAAGACATGGCTTTGTCAAGACTTCTTTCTCTGTTCACACATACCAGTGACTTCATTCTCTATATTTAACAAAAACACAAACCACATCTGACAGCTATATTCAATTCAAACATTTCCTAATATCCTACATTATTATACAAGTGAGTCATGGAAACTGTAGGAGGGGAAGTTCAAGAAGCAACAACACTCTGATGTGACTGTATGAAACATTAAAAAAAAAATTCCTTCCCCCCCCCCCCCCCCCCCCCCCCTCTCTAAATGAAACCATGCCCAAGCCATTCAGCTGACTGCTTGTCACAAGCCTCTATGTATATACAAACTGATTCCCTAATACCACACAAAGCCTTCTTGGAATTTGACTCCTCTTAATGACACGATGAACCTTGTACTTTTCTACTCCTTTGTGCCTTAAATAGAATTAATATAGATATTCCTTCAACCTACTCTTTAATGAAATTCAATATGTTGGGGGGTGGAGGGGGGCAATGATTGTTTTTGTATAGTTAAACGCTGCTCAGTGATCGTCCACCTCTGAAGATGACTTTCATAAGCATGCTCTGTTCTTGCTCAGTCAAGGAGAGGGCTGCCTATGAAGCTTCATTAGCTGCCTGTTGAAGGCACACTTTGGTGACTTTCAATAAACTACCTCTCTTTTTATTGTTGTCCATGGTCCCTCTGCTTGAACATGAACAAACGTGACTTCAAAGTAAGCATGTGTGTGTGTGTGTGTGTGTGTGTGTGTGTGTGTGTGTGTGTGTGTGTGTGACAGAGACAGAGAGGGGGCTCCAGCAAGTGCATGCATGGCGGAGTTGGGCCAACATCTGATAATTATAAATCTCGAGAAAAGATTGTACATCTGTCTCTTACTGACGCCAGTTAACACTTACTGACTCTCCAAAGCTCTCAAAACCCAAGAGCTCAGCCCTACAGCCAGAGCCCTTTGTCAGTGTGAAATTATTAAACAAAACAAAAATGCATACTTGGAACACTGGGAAAATGAAACCAAAAGTCAGCACAAATCGGAATGCTATCGGGCCCTCGGCAGAAAATTTGAATTGGCAGAAAATCTCCTCACTGTCAGAGATCTAAAGCAGAGACAAATGCTATACCAGAACAAGAACAGTGACCACAATCTAGTCATAGGAAAGGGCAGACACAAAAGATCATGACGACCAACAGATCAAAAAATATGTGGCCACTGTGGGGCAGGTGACCTGGAAGATCAGATGGACTTTCTCTGCTTGCACTATAAAAAGAAAAAAGAAATTGGAAAATTTTGATTTGCCTGAATTAAACGACGAGGGCAAAATTTGTATCCTCCTCCTTACTCTTAGTCTTTTATTGTTTAATACGTGTGTATGCGTGTCTATGTATGTGTGTATGTGTGTCTTCACCTATGTCTTAGTAACTGTGATGTATTGTATCTGCTTTGACAATATTGTCAAACTGGATATTGAGAAAGTGAGAGTGTGTGTGTGCACGCATGTTCACCTGTGAGTTTTACTGAGAAGAAATGATTCCTTATAAAAAATCACTCTCTTCATACCTGTCATTCACCTGTTTGGTTTGCATGACTGTGTTGAGAACCTCCCTTTTTTAAGTTGTAACAAGTCTAGACCATTTAGTTTAAACACTCACCTTACAACCTATACATCCAGACCAGAAAGCAAACAGTGACATCATTTTGAATATTTTGGCTGCATTGTGTTAAGGGCTTTCTGTGGAACTGTGGGTGTGAAATGCCGTTGATCATAATCGTGGCTTGAGGTGTAACAGGGAGCTAATTGTTTAAATCATTCAATACTATAATCAGAATCATGACAGAAAAGCAAACAGTAAAGCATTTTGTAGATGGCTCAAAAGGCCAAATCTTCTACAGCATGCCTCTGTTTTTTCCTCATGCACAAACATTTATGACCTTATAGCTAATTTATAAGTGGATATGAAATGGTTCCCTTAGACACACAAATACACACACAAACTGTGATCAAACTCAGCATGCTGAGACATCTGATGGTTGAGGCTGAGAGGAAAAGAAAAGCATTTTTGATCTTATAAGTGCTGGCAGTTAAACACAGACATTCTCTCTTTTGTTTTGATGGTTATTCCCAAGAGACCAAGTGAAAACATAATGTCCCCAAGGGTCCGCTCCCATGACAACACCAAATATCTCCAAGTACTACAAGTCAGCACAATGGATTTTTGTTTAGGGCTTTTGTTTTTCTGCCATACACTATTTAGTTCCACTCGATGTTTAATGTTTGGAGGTTGTGTTTCATGTGTTACAGTGCTGAAAAGAGCTTTGTCATCAAGTTGTGTGTTTCAATCGGAGGCCAGCATTAATATTTTTTGCTCACACGGTTTGTTGTTTGTCTTTTCTTCAAGATGAAGCTGAGTGGACAAAGCAGGTCTGAGTATTTTTCCGGACCAGGGGAAACCCTAGACCCATTAAACAGCTCCACAATAACAAAGAGGACCGCCCTTCAAAGGATGTGAGTACCATCTGATGCAACTCTTTCCAGTCTGGGATCATGATAATAAAGGTTTAAACAAACAGTCCGGCATCCGCACTCACCACTGCTCCATCTCTGACAGAGTTAGACAAGCCAACGCCCAAGCCAAACCCAAAACATCCAACCTGGAGGTCCAGGGGCTCGGTCTGCCTTTGTCTCTCACAGCAACAGAAGAGGAACCTAGTGGCCTAGCACAAGCCCAACCCTCCAATCTGGCTGCCGTCTCCGAATTTCAGGGTGGGGAAACTGAAGCCAAAGCCAAAAGTCCTAACATGACCTGCATGGGAAAGGTCGAGAGAGACGAGTTGACGTTTGATCAGGGAGAGGGAAAGAACCAGAGCAAGTCTGCTGACTCACAGCAGCTAAACACCGAAGTGCAGAAAGGGCCAGAACCTGAGCCCGCTGGTGCCAGCAGTGAAAAGAGAGGGAGAGGGACACTCAGCAGCTCAAATGAGGACCAACCTCCACAAGAGAAAAAGAGCGCGTGCCACGAAGCAGCCTCAGTACCCCACACTGAGAATGACACGCCCAGGCTCCCGGCCAAGGCCTCCGCGCGGAGCTCTGCGTCGGGGCTCTCCGCCTGCTGTCTTTTGATGGCGCAGGGTGAAAGCGTTCTGGAAGAGGAGCTGCTTACACATGGAAAACAGGCCCCCAGTCTCCCCCTCAGCAATAGTAACACAGAGCTGACTAACCAAAACAGGCTGGACACGAGTCTGAGGGGCCTATCTGTCAAGCCGGCATCCTCTGGCTCCTCTATTGGTTCCAGATTGGCTGCCAGAGAAGAAGGGAGGGAGACTGTACCCAGAACATCCCGATTACGCCGGTTAAAGAAGTCCTGAGTGGGGGAGGGGGAGGGGGGGGGGGCAAGGCAGCAGCAAAGCTGCCTGACGCCACCAAGATGGATATTACTGTATGCATTTATACTGTATGCTGTCTTTTGTCTTCAATTACGGCATTGCAAACACACACACGCACACAAATATTCAGATGAACTGCCTGGAATAGATTACTGACGTCTGATGTCGAAGTTTTAAAGGTTTTCAAAGATTTGAAGAGGTTCCATTTAGGCATACTCATCCTGTGAGAATAAAATGGTTAAAAGAAACCCACAAATAAATAACAATACTAAACAAAAACATGCTTTGTGCATGTAGATGGAGTTTTCTGCTGAAGATTTGGATTTCAGACTTACGGGAGCCATGCAGCGCACGATGGCTGGGCGCCCAAATCACTGGCTCCATCTGTCTGAATTTCCAAATCTTCCAGCTTTAGTCGTGTGTGATTGATTTTAGTGTGCTCTCACATACATCCAATGCCTTAAACAGATCTAATTTTCCTGTATTGGAGCCTGCTAATGTCTCTAGCAGTTATAATTTGTAAATGTGTCATTAGAGCTTTACAGCCAAAGATGTGCCAACTTGTGACTGCACTGTTTACCTAAGAGCAACAGAAGATACTTGATCTGGGGCTCTACCTCACCATCAGATTAATAAAACCTTATATGAAGTGTGTGTATATGTTTGTGGTTTTAATAAAGACATATCTCTTGACTAAAGTAAACAGCTGTGTCAAAGTTAAAGTGCATGCATGGAATGTTGATCTGTTAGGAGCGTGTGGTTGGTTCTGAGTATTTTCATAAGGGTTTTTTTTTGTTGTTGTTGTTGTGTTTTGTTTTAAGGCTGATCTCAAAGTAATTAAACAGCCATAAAACACTTCAAATGATTAACTGCAGCACATACCGCAATGAACTAAGTGTCTGAGAACTGAATGTCATGTACCAGTTCCTTTGCTTACAAAAGTCCATTAACAGATTTACATTTGTTAGTATGAGTTATAGAGAAACATCAGTTATGGGCTGTTGTGGATTTTGAACAAGAGTGTGGGAAACTGGAAATCTAGCAGTATTCATACCTTTTTCTCTGGCTCCTAAAATGTGGTCTGTACCACTGTATTGGAGAGGCTGCTAATGAAGTTGGTATGCTCGTAGTTCAGTCATGTCAAGACTGTAGTTAAATATGTTAACTCCTTGAAGCATTGTCTCAACACTTGAACAGGGCTGACAAACACTGGCTGGGAAATACCTTTCATTTATGTGTAACATAACTTTTTTTTTTTTGTTTACTCTGAAGTCCTACCACTAAGCGGTGTCATGAATCCTGTGGGAAGGATATTTTTGTAACAAAGTCAATCTGTCCTATGTCATTACAGTACATTTGAGGGACAGACTGGTGTCCCGTAAACACATTTAGTCAAGTCTTGTGCTCCTGATCTATGAAGGTAACTTCTGTGATGTCGCAACACAGTCTGCTGAGCATGGTTGACTGCAGACATGTGACTAGATCCTTCCTCTGAGATTGTTAAGCCCACAACGTTAGGGCTGAATTCACGCAACCTTTCTGAGAGTTTCCTGTATCCTTCAACACGGTGCAACTATGTCGGTAAAAAGTAAATTTCAAACAATGCTGAATTCTCTTTTCATACAAAATATTTAATAAATATTACTTTCAACACCTCAAAAATTAAAAAAAAAAAAGAAAAAAAATAGAAAGAGAAGAAAGCAAAAGGGAAAAATATTCTTGTCCATAAGGTCAAATATGGACACACAATGTCACCATGATCTTTTAGAGAGCCTCTTTACAAAACACTACGTGTGCACAGCAAAAACAAACTCCTGAAGAGCAAAGAAGTCGTCTAACAGTGCTCCCATAGGCCCACAGACTGTTCAAGTATTCATAGCCTAGCTTATGACATCATGCAAACTAAGTGGAAGGGGTGATACGAAATCCAAAGCGTTCTTCATTGGTGCAATGTGGTCAAATATTTTACAGTTGGTTGTTTAAATGGGTAATCAACATGCTACTCCAGGTTTTTGTTCCCTTAATTAGTCTCTTTATTTGTGGCCAGCAAAGTATGTGCCAGAATGTTTCCTAAAAACCCCAAAGCAGCAACTTTCTGTATTTAATTTTCTCACCTGTCTTTCTCACTTCTCTCTCATAATAAATCCTGGCCAAATGGATAACGCAGGAGTTCTGACAATGTACAAAAAAAAATATATATGGGCTCAAAAATGCCCATCTCGCTGGTACAAATACAATCTGTCACTTTTTTTTGTTCGAATTTCGGCTTTCGTTACACATGGAACAGATCCTCTCATCAAAAATAAAGAAGCCATAAGCTTACAAAGCTATCAAAACCTTCAAAAACTAAACAATAAACATAAATAAAAAGGAATGATATTTTAAGGCTCTTGATTATTAAGTTAATAAATCATATATACAAAGTGATTAATTAAAAAAAAAAAAATTTACATATCTACACGAGTTCTAAATTGGAACTTTTAAATTCTTCATATTGGCAGCGACTGCTGACAGACCCACCCCACCCCAAGAAACAAAACAAAACAAAAAAATAATAATAAATAATAAAGTTTTTTTTTTCTTTACTTTTTAATATATGACAGTTGCTGTGGTTTTCAGCTGCAGAGGCACTTTCAGAACTAGTGGACCAACCAGAGAGAGGACACAGAACAAATGAATAAACTACAAGAGTCAAAATAAAGCTGTCGTAATAATAATAATAAAAATTAAAAAAAACAAACAAAAAAAAAAACCTAACACTTAAGACTATTTGCAATTACTATGCAAACTCTGAAGATTTAGTGAGATACTAAAAATGTATCCACAAAATAGATACTTGAAATGTTTTGCTAGAGGACATTTGAAACTAGTTTTGTACAGATGTGAAATGCACTTGGTATCCCAGCCAACCACAGCAACTACCAACTGCCAGTGTAAGCCAGCTTGTCAAAACTTAAATTAACACAGGGATTCTAAATAATCTTAAAGTCAAAAATATGACACAACAGTTTAAGTACTACAAACCCCAAGACCCCTACATGACCAATACATGGATGGAAAGGGTGGGGTTTCATTGCACGGCAACACAGCTGCCTGCTATACGATATACTCCATCCTGTTTAAGCTCTGTGCTGTCTCCAAGTCTCTGTTGTCCTGTTTGTTAGTCCAGTTTGGATTTTTGTTGGGTGTGCGGTCCTCCCTCTCTACCAGCGTGTAGCCTGGTTGTTTAGAGAACCGTGCCTTCTGCACGTGTTTCTCCACCTCCTCGTCTTCCACCTCTGGGTTGTGTGTCCTTATTTTGGCGATGATTGAGTTCTTCCCCTCATAGTCTTTTATGGCCACGGTGTGGGCAGCGTGTTTCTCAATCGGATTCTTGATCTGGTTCAACTGCTCTCGCACGTTGTTGGTGGTATTGTCCTCCGTAGGTGATGGAGCCATGTTACCGTGGGAACACTGTTTCCGTCGACGACGTACACACCACAGGAAGGCAGAGGCCAGGGCGAGGATCCAGATCACCGTGAAGATGGAGCTCAGCAAAGGTACCAGGAAGTCTAGAGAGTGAGAGGGAGAATTACTTAATACACTGTCCAAAACTACACCTAAGATTAGCACAGAGATTCTTTTAAAAGGCACAGTAAAAGTTCTCTCTACCACGTAATGGGACTATTACACGTCCAATTAAAGAGAAGCTATTCATATACATGCATCAGTCCCACTGTAGTGACTATCCATGCCAAAGGAATAGGCTGGTATTTGATCTTTTATTTGACGACTGTGTGTGAGCAATATTCTGCAAACTTCATTTTGTAGTCTTGACCATGGAGACAGGTTTCATTTCAACACTGTGGAAAGTCCTCTCTTTGACAAATTGCTCAAGATTTTCCTTTGCAGGGTCTCACTATCAATGAACAAATTAGCTAGCTTGGTGATTATGATTGAACAAACTAGTAAATATTCTACGTAAAGAGCTTCAAAAAAAAAAAAAAAAAAAATCAGTGACCATGTTATATAGTTTCTGTTTTGGTATAAAAACATTTTAACAAGACTAATTAAATCATGTCTATAGCTTGCCATGGGTCTTACTGGCTTAAGAACAGCTCCCTACTACTACCAACCTGGTAGGTTCAACTCTCTACACTTAAAGCAACAGAAACATGATGCCTTACATTTAACATCATTCATGTGAAAGCATTTAACTGCTCAGTGTTAATGGCAGAATTGAGTTTGAGATAAGCTGGCTAAAAGATCGTGTTACTCACAGTATTGGGACACAAACAAATCTCTCATCCAATATGGTAATACACAATCTAAACACGATTTTAAGGTTTGTTTACTCATACTACTGTCCCATACTATAACTTTTTAGAGACACAGTGCCCCTCGATGGGAGAATCAGACAGACATTAGATGTACTAATTAGTCTCTGTGTATGCCTTACTCTGACCAAGCTGTACATTACAGATACTCGGTACACACCAGGTACCCTTTGTAGCCTAAATCAAAGAAATTAGCAGAGTATGTCAAAGGCTCAAAAGAACCAGGAGATCCTAAGATCGTCTACGACGCTTTATCTACACCTATGCTCTTGAACCCAAGATGTGGGCAGCTCTTGGAAATGTACTGACAGAAAAACTGCTTTGTTTTCCTCAAAATCTGCAAACTGATGGACGTGAGGAGTAATTTACATGTTTTCAGCCAGTCCCTTCAGATCGACGTGCATTACATGAGGCCAAGACATATCTCAGGAGGCTTTCTCAAGTGAGCGGAAGAGTATGCTGCTTTGGCAATGGCATTGCTGCGTGTTTGCCATTTTGATGAATGACATAAATTAAGAAGGTCCTGACATCCAATTGAACACCCATCCAGCTGGCAAAGCTGGTGCAACATTCCATGTGTGTAAGCAAACTCCTCTTGGTTTCATAGCAGAGTTCCTGTGAGGGAGATTTTGTTCTAGACCCAGATTGGACATTTCTCCGGAATCATCTTCAGGGCAGATCATTCCACAAGCGTGTTGCGCTTAAAAGTAGTCATGACCTGCGCCCATATGCATTAAGTATCTAAGATTAAGACCTAGGATCAGCTCCTCTCTCCCCATCGGAGTCCTGGTGCTTATGTAGCGCAAAAATTGATCATAAATCAGCATTCTTATTCAAAGAACTTTGATACCTAGAACCCCCTGGTTAACGGCAGGCTTTTATGCAGGTCATATGCCAACAATGCCCTCCTACAGCCTAATGAAAGCTGATGAAACAGAGGGTTCCTACCATGCTTGGCTGGGGACTGTTGCACACGCACGCCGATGATGGCATCGATGATAGAGCTGTTCCCACCACGTCTGTTCAACAGGTCTGTGAATGTCTTTTGGATCTCCTTAATAGGATTCCTGTCTAGTCCTGGCTCATCGGCAGACTATGAAGCAAACACAATTTTTTTTAAAATAAGAATCTTTCTTCACGTGTTGTTTGGAATGGCAAAGAAATTGACATCTATTACTGACTGTGTACATGGCTGCTGCTGCTTCAAGTTAAGCAAGGGAACAAAAGGAAAAACATCGTATGAATTACTGTTTCTCATCTGCAGTCCAGGAGACCCTCAAGACGCACTTTCACTCTAGCCCAGCACCATCACCCCCTGCTTCAAATTACCTACTGATCACTGAGCTAGCGACTTCTTCAACTATCTGTGCTGGAGCTAGACATTCACCAAAATGTGCAGTCCAGTGGATCCCCAAGACTGCAAATGAGAAACACCAAATCTAAATGATGGCATTCAGAACTGTAGCCGCCTCAGGATTTTTTCTTTTAGGGGCATGAAAGTTACACTCACAATGCTGACGTGGATCTCGTTGCTGGACGACGAGGAGGGGCTGCATGTTATGTACACCGAGTAGTCCATGGATAGATTCTTCACCACAGACAGCTGGCGCAGCTCACTACATATATGCTCTATGCTCAAACCCTGGAGACACAGGTACAAAGAAAGACATGAGAGGCTGGCCTCGATGCCACTCACAGGGCATTCACAGTCATCGTTTTTTTTTTGTTGTTGTTGTTCGACAAGCTTTTTTTTAAATCAGAACAGAAAAGCAGAAAAACAGAGAGATAGTCACAAAACAGATCTGTTGTTAAGAGAGGAGAGTAGAAACAGACTGAGAGAGCAAGATGCTCCTCCTGTCCACCCAGGCATTTCACACTGGAGCACTTCACTCCCTCTGCTTTTACTCCAGCTCATTGACAAAGAGACCACAGCCCTGTACTGCCTGTCACTGTCCTCAGTCACGCTCACTCTTCCCTTTCTGAACCATTACGCTTGGCTGCTGAAGAGTCGCCTGTGGTCACTCTAAAGCTCCAGCTAACTTGATGCTTGCCATGGTTCTTACACCATGCCATTTCTATGGATGCCGTCACGGGATATTAGCTGAGGAATGCTTGCGTTTGGACAGGGATATCGAGCCAAGACAAAAATGCTAAGTCCCCCCCCCCCCCCCCCCCCCCCCACCTTTTTTTTTTCCCTACTCCCTGAGAAAAACATTGTGTTTGGATATGAAGATGAGGCTTGGAAGAGTAAGTTAAGTCTGGAAAACTCTGCCCCGGAGACCCGTATCATAGACTAAGAGAACCTGATCTTTCACGGCCCAATGCTCCAAGCCTTCCACTGAGTGAGAGAAGGGTGGAGATATGGATATGGGGGAGGGGTGGATATGGCCCAAAAAGCTTATAATTCAATCTCTCTCTCACTCTCTCTCTCTCTCTGAAAGAATGACTCACTCGAGACATGATGTCCTTGTTAAAGGTGAATGTGATGTTGGCACAGCTGCTCTCATGGTAAGCGAAGCTGGGGTGGCATTTTGTCGGGGGTGGGAGGGGGACAGACGGCCAGCACTCTCCCACTCCGGGGCAGGGCTTGACAAAGCAGTGCTCCTCATTGATGGGAATACAGGACTGGCCCAGTGGACATCCACCACGACCTTTAGTGATCTGACAAGATTTAGGGCCGCACCACACCTGCAACAAACAGGGACATAACACATTTTCTACATACCGTGAACTAAGATGTTAAACACACTGAATTTGTGCTGATCACAGGGTGTTTGAGAGAATGTTTAAAACATACCTTGGAGCAGGTGACCTGTCCATTCATACACTGGCAAGTGTTGCAGTCTGCCTCCCATTTGCTGCCATCTGTGGCAAACTGTCCAGGATTGATCATGCATGGTCTAGTGACTGAAACACACATACACGGAGTGGAGTTACACCACGATTCATAGTTTGTCCTCACCCAAGAACTGCAGAAGCTCTGTGAGTACAAGAGGACTCGAGTTTCCTAATGCTTTTCATTCTCCGAAGACCTCTATGAGAGAAAATGAGGGTACTTTGGGGCTAAGTAATTGTCTAAAGTACCAGGGTTGTATTAAATTTAAGATGATCTAGGATCAGTTTTTACCTTTCATAATCCTAATGAATATAATTTGGGTTGAAAGGGTCCTAATCCTAGATTAGCACTTACTTTGAGACCCCTGATATGGGCCCTGATCTTCAGCACCCCTGATAAAGATGCAGATCAACAGGTTAAGAACCTAAGGGCTTTCTGTCTACAGTTACAAGTTCAGCAGCATTGCTAGACAGCCACTTAAGTTTCCTTTGGTTGAAGGCTATGAAACAATAGACACTCAGTCTCTCCCTCTCTCTGTGTATGTGTGTAAACCGATAGAACATTAACATCATAGCTCTCACCTTCCTGACACAGAGGTCCACTTGTTCCAGGAGGACATAGACAGCGGTACCCATTAATCTCATCCACACAGGTAGCGCCAGGCGCACAAGGAGAAGACTGGCACTCATTTATGTCTGGAAAAAAGTGGGAACAAAAGATAAAATATCTACACATTCTTTACTTCTCACTCTATATGAAATGGAAAAAGTATAGCCAATTTAATAATACTAATTTCAATAGATGAGATCAGCAGAGAGCCTAGCCAAAAACACGCTAAACGACCTTCATCTTCCAAATCTGGTCCATGATGGACACAAATATCTTGTGTCAAACTGAGAACAGTATGTTTGTGCTGGCAACATATGTATGTACACATATGTCTCCATCAAAGAGCAATGCCTGAAGTATGTGTTTTAATGGGAAGTTATGCGACCATACAAGGGCCTTTTAAGAGGGGACTGAGCTCTGTAATTAGTACTAGAGACCCAGGCTGATTAGCTCTTGGACTTGTAAGCTGGTTTCCCCCTGAGGGTTGTGAACATGGGGGGGTGTGGGGGACACGACGGTACTTTGGTTTGGCACTGGGCCCAGAACACAGCTAATTGGGTGGCTAGACCTTCCATTTGTGTCCCTGTGGCGTTCTTTCGGGCCATTGGCTTTAGAGGATAACCTCACAACCTAACAAAGCTTTAAGTGTCAGGCAGGGGCTCATACTCACTTATTCGACAGTCTGGACCAGCAAAGCCAGGGGCACACTCACACCGATACCAGTTCTCGCCGTCGACGCAAGTGCCGCTGTTGTAACTGCAGATTTTGATAGAGAGAGACAGAATGAGGAAAAAGGCAGGAAGAGAGGGTCAAACACAGTTCAGCACCATCACACACCAAAGCCACTCTCTAGGAGTGGAAAAAGTCTCCACATTTATTTTTTCAGTGGAAAATGAAATCCTCCTGGTACACTAAATATTGAAATTTGATAATGCATTACACCAACTTCTACCAATATTCGCTATGACTTCATGTTTAGGTGTCAAATTCAACTTTATGGTGGAATTCCCCTCACTGTTCCAGCCACTCTGCAACATACTGTTTTTCTTTCTCTCTCCCCCCCCTTTTTTCTTTCTTTTTTTTTTTTTTTTGCACGTTGAACTGAGCTAGTGCAAATGACCTCTGATTGGTTAAACTGGAAGTCAGAAGTGCACAATAGAAGGAGAAGCTGAATGCACCCTTGGAATGACAGTGGGAAGGGAGTGCCTGTTTCCCAGCCCTGTTCTACTGAGTGTGAGAAAATACTGCACAGCTGTACAGGCTTGTTTACTGGAGCTAACTGCTCTAAGAAATGTTTTGCCTGGACTTACCATGGGTGTGGGTTGCAGTCGTTGGTATCTGAAAGAGAGAGAAAGAGAGAGTTTGTTTTATTTTACATGCATGTAAGTGCAGATGACAAATCACAACAAAGAACATGTCGTAGCATGCGAGTGCGGGGGTGTGGAGCTTCACTGAGTGGCTGTTTACTGTGTGTGTTGTGAACTAACTCTCTCTTTCTCTCTCTCTCTCTTTCTCTCTCTCTTTCTCTCTCTCTCTCTCTTTCTCTCACCCCATCAAAACTACTTCCAGTGTTCCCCTCTTCTCTGACATATCAGGAGTCTGTGTTTTCTCTTTCACTGCCTAACATAAGCACACAGAGAAGCCAGCGAGAGAAAGCAAAGGTGTCGAGGAAGGTACGCACGACAACATTAGGCAGAGAATGTAGACAGGGAGACGGTAAGCATGGGAGAAAGAAAAGAGAAGGGGGGCAGAAACATCTGTCTCCACTTTTTTCATTTAAAATCCTTTTTTTTTTCCCCAGCAACGAATAGCAGTCTGCAATGTCCATCCAGAACAAAACAGAAGGGAGAGGTGAGAAAAGAGAGGGAAGAAGACACAGAGAGAAAAACTAAGAGGGAAAAAAAAGGAGACAAAGGCTTTAGGGTGTTTTTTATTTCCAGTCTCTAAACCTAATTTAGTATCTTCTTGGAATGCACTAATTTTCTGCAACCCTACGAGGGACATCCAGTCTCAGTTTAGGCCCCAGGAGGAGATACTCACTCTGTGTGCAGGTGGGTCCCTCCCAGCCCTCTTTGCATACACAAGTGAAGGAATCACCACTGACGACACAGGTGCCTCCATTCTCACACGGGTTTGGCAGACAGCTACTGTTCTTCGCTGTTATGGACACAGAGCAAACGTCAGCATGCTCAAGATTCAACTTCTGAACTCAGAGACAGAGCAAGGAAAATGCACTTATAACTGAGGAAAATTTCATCTGTGTTAACATAAAACAGTTAATAGCACCGTGTTACCACAGGGTTTCTAATCAAAGTAGGACAGATTAACCACAGATTTTCAACTCCTTTTTTGAACCTAAACTGCTTATCAGTCAAACAGCAAATATATTATTTATGTCAATGAGGGAATAGAAAATTTTTTTAAAAAATAAATTAAAAAAAACCATTGAGGAATTATAATCAGGTTTTCACTGAGGATTAGTGTCAGCACTCTGACAGAAAATGTGTAAAGACTAGGGAAAGACACTGCAGGAAAGGTCAAATGAAACTGTTGAGGATATTCACAAGATTTCACTGGAATGATTCCCTTTCAACGGAATTTGAAACGTTAGCTAGCTGTTAAAAGTCACTGACATGACAAAGCCCTCTAGGCTGTACAGTTTATGTCACTACTCATCACAATCAACCTCACAGTTCAATAGTACCATTTACCATTTCGTTTAACCATTTACCATTTCGTTTTCGTTTTACCTCTTTTTTACCGACCTTATCGTAGTGAAGTTTTTGTTTTTTAATTAAATTAAAATACAGATTCTTTCAGGTGACCTTAAACTCACCTATATTACAGGTAGCTCCCTCCCAGCCAGGCAAGCATCTGCACTTGAAGGTGTCTCCCTCATCGTGACAAGTGCCTCCGTTGTTACATGTGGTTTCATCACATTGACTATCCCCTGAATTCAAGATTTTGCAGTCAAATTTTCATAACAAAATGTGTATGCATACACATAAAAACATGTCCAGCTACCCGCACAGATGAAGAGGAGGGGAAAAAAAACAGGCTCTCTTACGGGAGTGGCAGGTCTTTCCCTTCCAGCCATTTCTACACTCGCAGTAAAAGTCGTTCACCAGGTCTTGACACGTCCCTTTATTCAAGCAAGGGTTCATGCTGCAATCGTCGATGTCTGAGAGAGTGAGAAAGGAAGAGAGAGAGACAAAGAAAAAGAGAGCGATTTCAGGTCTTGTTGACCTTCTGCAGGACGAAAAAAATTGAGACTAAGTGAAATGGAACAAAAGTACAACGTCCAACTCACTCATCTCACAGTGGACTCCTTCCCAGCCATCTGCACAGATACACTGATACACGCTCACTTTATCGATGCATGTCCCCCCGTTTTTGCATGGATTACTCTCACAGTCGTTTATGTCTGACCGTCACAGAGGGAGAGGGAGAGAGAGAGAGAGAGTCGATTAGAAATCTACAAGGGTAAGCAGTCATACTTATGAGCTAAAACAGTTGTTTCCATAGCTGGGAGAGTGGCAGTAAGTCTTACTCTCATGACAGTATGTCCCTCTGAATCCCTCTTGGCACTCGCAGGTGAACTGACCCCCTGCCTGACTCCGACAGCGCCCATGAGGGCCACACACGTTAGAGGAGATGTATCGAATACCCTGAGGGGTGCTGTTAGATGCCACGGCAACTGTGCAGCTGTCAATCACTGTGATAAACAAGGGGAAAGAAGCAATGTGAGATGTTAAGTCTCTGCATTTAAAGGCTGGGTAAATGGTTGCGTCTGACTGACATGCCCTTGGGGAATTTGTCCCGGTTTTCAGTTAGTACAGAATATCAGAGAATTCTGCTTTACTCATGGGTGTGGTTATCGTGTCAGTGTGGTTTTACAACAATCCTTTAATGGTTAATGTTGAAAAAAAACGTTGGTGCACTATTCTGAATGGTGCTTGTATGGTCTTCACAGCTGGCTGGGTAATTCATACTGATCCTTTTCTGGTTCATTTTTCTTTTCAAATCCTCTTTTCTCCCTCTCTGCCTTTGGCCTGAGCACAGTGGGCGATACAGTTCTATTATAAACATTAGCCCACATCCTCTGCCAACAGCACGGAGAAACACACAGGAGTTATCTAAGCGCTGTGGTTGGTCTGACAGACAAGCACACGCGCACACACAAACATACACACATATTCACACACTCTTAACACACTTACCACAAAGCACCAAAACCAAGGAATCACACCAAGTCATTACAGTCAGAACACACACAGAGCTGTTTGACTGTGCCAGACATACAGGGGGATATTGGAGAGTAGTGAGATGGGGGAGGTTGTCCAGAGGGGTTAATGTCAAAAAAATTCATTTCGGCAAAGCCAACCTGAAACGTCTTGTGAAACTAAATATTACCCTCCTTTGGCTTAAGTCTCCCTTCGGGAACACGTATGTTGCTATGCTAGCCTTATTCAGCAGAAAGCTATGGAAAACTTCTCCAGAGGTTCCCTCACTGTGACTCTGGGAGAGGAAAAAATGGGAAGCTATGGTGGGGGAGGATAAGTCCTCGAACCTTGGCATGAAGTTGTACGGCAGTGGTCCTTCAGGTGAGAGCAGTTCTTGCCCTCGTAGTCATCCGGGCACTTGCATACGTAGTCGGAGGCCAGGTTGAAGCAAGGTGCGCCATTTTGACACGGGTTGGGCTTACAGTAATCGATATCCAGCTAAACCAGAGAGAGAGAGAGAGAGAGAGAGAGAGAGAGAGAGATTGTGAAAACATTACAAGATGAAGAAATTGATATCGTGTTTTTTTTTTTTTTTTTAGTTCTTACAAACAGTTCAACCCACAGCATCCTCTAAGCAGCACTTGCCAGGAAACTGCATACCAAATGCTCAGGAGAAACAAAATAAATAACAGGAATATTTCAGAAAAGCAGCCAGAGCAGCCTCTCTCTCTCTGTGTGGCTCAGTGAGTTACAGGCATTTAGTGGGTGGGTGGGGACAGGGGGTCTGGAACCTTACTTAATAGTTTAAATAAAAAAAATAAAAAAAAACAACTCCCAATTCGTGCCGCCATGAAAGATGGAGATGTGAAGAGCAGTGAGGGGCTGGGGGGCGGGGTACTCACCTGACACAGATTACCGGAGAAGCCGGCTGGGCACAGGCAACGGAACCCGTTCACCTCGTCCTCACAGCGACCCTCGTTCAGACACGGGCTGCTGGCACACTCATCTATGTCTTTTTCACAGTGTTCGCCAGCGAAGCCAGGAGGACAAATGCAGCGGTAATCATTTACCAGGTCCTGACAGACAAAAGAGAAATAAAGAAGTATATCACTGATACAGGCAAGAGTATTTTTTCCAAAGAAAAAGGATGATAGCTCTTTTCCAGGAATCAACTTGGAAACTTGGGATTTTAGCAAACACGTTCTCAAAACAAGGCTGACTGTGGAACAGTTAGGCAGAGTAAGGAAGGATCCCGCAAAAGCAAAGGAAATGAACCAAGAATTGATAAGGATAATAAAACAATGGATGAAAAGAATAAGCAAGAATGCAAGTGAATGAGTTACTAGAATAAAGGTTGTTTAAAAAAAAAAAAAAGAATCCCGGGACCGTAATCAGTGAAACATTCTCTTGGCGTCCACACCAAACAATGATGTTTACGGCAATTTAACCAAGAGGACTCAGGCAGCTTGTGTTTCCCCCTCCCCCAAACTCACAGCTCTTTAAACAGTACCAGTGAAACTTCATTAGTAAAGTTTTTTTTTTTTTTTTTTTTTAAACAGTTACTAGCTGCTACTTTAACACTATTGTAAAATGAGTGGAATACATGAGAGAGAAACAGGGCGAGCTGAGAATCAGTGAAAACACAAGGGTAAACAAACTCTACAGTTCACAAAAAAGGAAAACCAAATTAAACAGAGAGAAAAAAAAGATTACCCTGCAGGTTCCTCCATTCTGGCATTGGCCCTTGCAGTCGTTTACATCTACGAAACAAAGACACGTCTCACAACCTTTCCAGAAATATCAGCCACTACTTACATTTACCCGGAAATCTTTTTGTGAGTGCAAAAATATAATATAAGGTGACAGCTGTACTAATAGCTGTAATGAAAATATTAATCTTTTAGCTATGCGTCAGACTTTAGCTAGAGACAGACTTTAGCAGACTTTACCTTTTTTTATTTCATCATTTATCTTTAATACCAACGGATGAGTGAGTGACAACACACTTGTCATCGATCAGTAACTTACTGATGTCGCAGTTCTGTCCCGTCCAGCCAGGCAGACACTCGCAGAAATATCCACCAATCAGGTTGCGGCAGGACTTTGCATTTACACAAGGCTTATCATCACATTCATTTGCATCTTTAAAAAAAAAAAAAAGAAAAAAAAGTTATGAATTAAGACATTCTCACTTGACACAGCAAGAGAAAGGATTTTGTATGTGTAAGTCCATCTTTGAAGTTTTTACCAATCAGGCATGTTTTGCCAGTCCACTGAGGAGGGCAGATACATTTGAAGCTGTTGACCAGATCCTGGCAAGTACCTCCATGACTGCATGGATTCCGTGCACAGTCATCAACATCTAAGGGACAAGGTAAGTAAATATGGGTATAAATCGTGTGGGCATTAAGAGTGTCAGTTGACAATGACTGTGTATGTGTGTGGGTGTGTGAGCGTGATTTAGTCCTTGTGTCATCAACATGTGACCAGAACGTCCCCATCTGGGACTAACATGTGACGAAGGTGTACATTGGTTTGTACATGTTTGGGGAAACACTTGTTTTTATTTTGAAAAAGAGAAAAAGATACAGCTGTTCTGGATTATGAATATGATCAGATTACAATTATGTAGTGACAGTACACGTTGTGTCTCTTACTAATTGTGCACGATGGGCCTGTCCAGCCTGCTGCACACACGCACTCATATCCCTGACTGGTCTCCACACAGCTTCCCTCATTAGCGCAGGGGTTAGACAGACAGGCATGCTCAGCTGTGGACACAAAAGACAAACACATATAAATACACACAGATATAACAACACACACACACACACACACACACACACACACACACAGCGTTTCTTCTGCCCTACGTGTTCTTCCCACCCCTCCTCTTTTGCTCTGCATTTTGAGGACCACCCTCCTGGCCACTGGAACAACACCCTACTTCTCAACTCGTTTTCTTCCTCCATTTGCAGTCTACACAATCAGGAAACTATCGTTCATGCCATGTTAACCCGACCAATGCACCGTGACTTCCATCTGACCCAGCCGTCTCTCTTCTGCTGGGAGCTGCAGGAGATGAGAGGTGGGCCATGGAGGGGGGGGGGGGGGGGGTTCGCTCCAAGTGAGTTTTTCTTTCATCAGACAGATAAGGATGAATGATTCTTCAACAAATCCAATGACTGACTGACCGACTCACTGACTGGGACCTTAACTGGGTGGGTGACCGTGACCTGGAGATTGGAATGAGAGCTGTATAAGAGACAGGGGGTTGTCTCAGTTTTCCCAAATCCACGGACCTTAAGATCTCCTGCCTCTGTTGAAGGCCATCATCTTCCTGACCTCTCCCTAGGAGAGCTGTCAGCACCCTAAGGGCTTCAGAATGCGTGTGTGTGTGTGCTGAGGAATGGGGGGGGGGGGGGGGCACTGTGACGCTCCATTTGGCTAGCTTCAGCTTCACAGGAATCTTATCCTTCCACTCGACTGTCAAAACAGGAGATCCACGGCTCAACGCAGATCATCACAGAGGATTAGCACACCTGACATCAGTCAGAGCTAGTTCAGGAAGCTCACAGTTAGTCCTCACAACTTCAGCAACTCCAATGCTGTCTGAGAGATTTCTCCCATTTACTGATTATTGCTGAAGTAAGATTTGCTAACTTAACCAAATGAGATGACCACACACAAACCAAGTCTGAACATCTATAGCAATTTCATAGAACTTTAGAGCAGTCCACTTACATACCAATCAGTCCTTATACTAGTGTTCTTGAAATATTATATTTCTGATTGAGGTGTAGATATTAGACATAAAAGTAACTGAAGGTGATAAACTGACAGGATTCATATACTAGAGAACACACAGGAATTTCAAATGTCTGCCAGTCCAGCTGCTGTGAGTAGTACCTCATAGTACCTTATTTCTATGACATTTTCTGTGCACAAATGATGTGTTTCGGTTTAGACAAACAGACTGTAGAGAAGCACACATAGCAATACTCATGTTACCCAAAAACAATCACAAAGAAAGCTTACATGTAAATGAAAACAAAACAATTAACCATCTCACTGAACCTGACTCAAATAAGATTAATGCTAACAAAGAGCTAATCGTCTCGTTAACTCTTTCAATTCCCAGTACAGTGCCAAAACATAAGGGCTAAATGATGCTGGATTATACAGCTAGGCGATGAAAGGAGGATTAACAAAGCTAATCTTCTAATTAACATGTAACGGTTAGTAAGGAGCCATCTGAACAAAAAAACCCTTCAATATAGTGTACTGTACCAACACCTGCTCTCCAGTGTTGAAGCATACCTCTCTCACAGTTGACTCCAGAGTAGCCGTCAGGACAGGAGCACTGGTATTTGTCAGGTCCTGTGTTACTGCATGTCCCTCCGTTCTGGCAGGGCTGGTGAGTACCACAGTAGTTCAAATCTATGTCCAGGAAACAGACAGATTTGTCACAAATTAGCAAACCTAAAATCAACATAAATGTTACTCGTGTTAGCTTCAGTCTAAGTCACTAAGTTCAAGGAAATCTACTTTCTTTCACAAAAGACATTTTTTAAATAGATGAAACAGCAGTAAAGAGAGAGAGAACGAGAGAGAGAGAGAGAGAGAGAGAAAGAGACTGTGTGCGTGAGAGAGAGAAAAAGAGGAGTGTATGTACCTTTGTCACAGAGCTGTCCTCCCCAGTTCGTGTCACAGAGGCACTGCCAGGGCTCCACACAGGTCCCATGCACACATCCAGGATGAGGAATACACTTATCACAGTATAAACCCTGCCAGCCATACAGACACCTACAACACACAGTCACATCAGAGCTAACATTAGACACATCAGAAAACACTTAGCACTGTGTATATGAGAGAAAAAGCCTGGGACTGATCAAACAGACACTTTCATTCAAAACACTGGTTACAGTCTTTTTAAATGACCATATTTAATAATATAAACACTTCAAATACAGCAGGAGATGGGTACACAATCAAACTTACAGTCTAAAGGTTGAACCACAAAAAAAAAAAAAAGCTCAGCCAAACACGAATGCCAGTTTGTCGCTGCAGTGGAACAATCGGATACACCTGGGAACTTTCTCCCTCACATTCAGATGCGTGACATCTTGTCTGCCCTATACAATGTGCGTTTGCCTTTTATTTGACAGTGAAACAGTTTGTGAATACAATACTCTGCATTCCCACCATTAGGTGGGACCAATAATAGAAGCAAAAGCAACTAGGGCGAGTTTTAATGATACCATGTATGGTCATTCGTGCCACAAAAATCCACTATATTACTCCATTAAAGCAGTGTTTTTCAAAGCGTGGAGCAAGCGCTATTATTTCTGGGCATCAAATAAATGTTTAGAATTTGGACTTTCCCTTAAGACAGCAGCTTCTCCATGCCGTAACGCTTCGCTGGGAAAAACAGCCGACAACTCCGTTTAACTGCACCAATTTAACGCTAGCCCATGAAAACAAAACCACTAAATTAAGACTCCGCTGGGAGCTTTACGGAGCTAACATTAGCCTGTGGCAAGACACTCTTTGTCTCAATCCTGTGACCGTGGCCCTGTCCCGCGGTCTGTTCGGACAGCTGAGGGGCATGCTCTGTTTTCCTGACTACTTCATTATCGGCCTGCATATTTAGGGACAATTCTCTCAAGCCTTGTGTCCTTTTTTCCCATGTACCAGTTCTGTGCCTCAGGCAAGGCAGAAAGAACTCTCTGACCACAGACATCTCTGTGCCCCGTAATTAAACAGCATCTTAGAGCCGCTGAGATGGCTCTTCCCCTTCAAGACAGCCGTAATTAAACCGTGTATCTCTCTGAGAGCTCCAGCGTTAACTGGTCCTTCAGAGGGGGGCCTTGATGAGATAGCAAGTCTCTCGAGTCTTGCGACAGGAAAACAGACTGCCCTCTGGGAAAAAAAAGAAAACAATTAGCCCCGGGCAGCGGCTCAGCTGTAAAAATAAACGCGGTGGTTAAGTAAACCTCTCTCTGTGATTAAAGACGCTATTCCTGAATGTGTGCAAAACCTCTCCATGAGAAAAAGTGAGAGAATCGCCAACAAGATTGTTTCCTGTCAGCGGTTCGTGTGATCCCTTCTTCTTTTTTTTTTTTTTTTTTCTTTTTCGGACGAGAAACTTTCTACTGCCATCAGGACATAAAACAATACACTGAAATGTCTTTTCCCCAAAGACCTTGAGAACGCAGTTAAGACTACTGTCTCCTGTTGTTGAAGATGGTTGCACAATAATGTGGTCACATATTTTGGCCTGCTTTCTGTAACAGATAAATAGGTAATATGAAATTGTTGTGCCAAACGTAATATAGAGTTGTTGAGTTTTTATAAGAGATGACTGTTCATTGTATGCGGTCTCTTTGCTTACGCAGACGAACTTAGAATAATGCTGACACAGAGAACTGACCCTGAATGACTAAGGTAACTCTGTAATTGTATGTGTTCTGTTGTAAGTCAGTCCAGACGAGATTCTCACGCTGATTCTGCAGAAGGCCCTGAAGAGTTCACTACAGTTCCCGCAGTTGCAGGCCAGACTCCTAGGTTAAATATTTGAACGTAGTAGTTTCCTTCACATAACCGTCAACACAAAGACAAAAAAAAAAAAAATGTGATGTCACCTTTCACGAGTCATAATGCGTTTTTGGACAATAGAACACAAAAAAAAAAAACCCACCACAACCTGAAAGAGCATGAACAGCATGCTGGAGCAGCAGGACAGAAAAGGCAAAGGCAAATAAGCTACGGCGTTTGATGACTAATGCGCATTTATAGGCTGATAAGTTTCTCGGCATTTTTCTTTTACTATAAGCCAATTTGATTATTGCTCTGACCTCCTTAATGAACTCAAACTAATTATTAACTGTAACGCAATCTGTAAAAACTCAGATTGGAATTACAGAAAGAGTCCTATGGGAGCCTCTCTGATGTTTTCTATCATTTTTTTTTTTTTTTTTTTTTAGGTGTATCCAGCGTTTCCTGAGAAGTGGTAAACTGCCTTTGGCCATCTAAATTTCGAGAAGGCTTCGGTAGAGCTTCACGTCGTGTTTGCTGAGGTGTTAATCACTCTCAGACTGTAACTCGGGCAGAATTCACAACCTATTAGTAAAACGAGCAGAGCTTTTTTTTTTAAGGCTCCACTTAATGTTCATTGCAATCCACTGATAAAGCTTCTGCGTTTTGCCAAAACAGACAGAACAGTCTGTCCTGACTGCTCTCTGCAGCCGTCTCCACATTACTGTCTCACTAACATAGTCTACACTTATCGCTAACCACTGGACTGAATTGTGTTTTTCATGTGTTGCTTGGCTTAAGGGAAAGTGCTATCAAAAAGCCTGGCAGAAGAACCATCCTGCTGACAGAACCCAACCTCAGGCATTACAGTCCCAGTGCTCTGGAGTTTGGCAGGCGGCGGTAGCAGCAGATCCGAGACTATGCCCTGAATATTGCTCCTGCTCTTAAACAAGATCTTTCTTAGACAACACACACACACACATACATCAGAGCACTATGTGCTGGACTGAGGTGGAGCACAATGAATGTCTGTATTTCGATGAGTTAAAATTCAGCTGATATATAGCTATGGAAATTCAAAGGAACAGTTAACAAAAACAAAGCAGAAAGCACTCACTTGCATTCTCCCGGTTCTTTGCAGGACCCATGCTCAGTGCTGCAACCTTGTCTGCAGATAGCTGCGGAGGAGAAGAGAAGCAAGTCAGACGGAAAGAGAGAAAGAGAAAGAGAATCAGTAACATAATGTCACCCTTCTTAAACCAGATCTTTCTGTTCCCTCCACATGTGTCTTATACCCTGTGGCACTGTTAATGGTTCAAGGGAAATTGATAAAATTCATAATTAGCCATGTAAAATCCATTCAGCCCCACATTGATTTAAGGCTTGTTGGTGCAAACTCTCTGAGACAAAGACACACACACACACACACACACACACACACACACACACACACACACACACACACACACACACACACAAAAATAAACAAACACAAACACACACAAACCGTTTGCTTGTTACTTGGTTGTAGCATTCATAAATTATATCATTGTGCAGCTATCTCACTTTCTGCCAAAAGAGCCAATACTAGTCTCTTGTCCTCTATGGACACAGCAGATGTGCTTACCTGTGGTGCAGTCAGGACCAGACCATCCTTCCAGACAAGTCTTGTTCCCATTGTGATCACATGTGTAATGTCCAAAGAATTCGTCACGCGGACGGCAGAACTTGTTGCAGCCGAAACCGTAGTAATGCTCATCGCAGGTGACTCGGATCTGGTATTCAAACTGGGCCACAGGGCCATTGTGGGTCAGCCTCTGCCACTGGTGGTTTGGGTTGATCATGCCAGAGTGGTAAGCCTTCTCAATCAGCTGTCCAACTGAGCCTACACAGAGAGTTCACTGCACTTAGAGAAAGCCCAGACACATACATTCATACACAAGGCAAGGCAACTGAATTACACACAGTCCAATTGGAAAATTCAAAGGTCAAAAGTAAGAGCTTGACTTCAATCCACTCACACTCTCTCCTGCTCTCCCTTTCTCTAAAACCCTGGGTTACAAGCTCATGATATTACTGCTTTTAAATGTTGATGTCCTTCATATCCAAAATTCAAGACACAACCACAATAACCATAAATTACACAGCACAAACACCAAGTAAGTCCCTTGGCTGCCAGGACCCATGAGATCACCAGGCTGTTCTCACACACACACACACACACACACACACACACACACACACACACACACAAATATACAGAGAGAGAGAGAGAGAGAGAGAGAGAGGGAGAGAGAGAGAGAGAGAGAGAGAGAGAGAGAGAGAGAGAGAGAGAGAGAGAAAACACCTCAAACTACTCTACACTCCAGAAAGAGCAGAGGGAAAGATCTAAGCTCTTAAACCAGAGCACTGTCCAGCATCTGGAACTTTCTAATGAGCTTCTCGTTGTCAACAAAGACAAACACGTTTGGGCAAACTAAGCACTGATGGTCTCACCATCTCACTGGACTGTGTTATTTACAACAGCTTTACCCACCAAACTCTCTGGATTGAAACCCCATCTCACTCTAAAACATACACACCCTCCCACACATTCTTTCCCCCACCACTGTGCTCCCAACCATAGTCTATCTAACCACACACATAGGCCAGCAGCAGCAAATCTGTCTCTCTGCGTAATTCCCGACTCTTACTGAGAGAGGTGGCAGTGAAATGTACTCACTCCCTTCCATATCACACACACACTTCTTCATTTCTCCTCCTTTCTCTTCTCCCACAGTAAACCTCTGTCGGTAAGCTGATTCAATCAGCATCATTATTTACTACTATGAGAGAGAGAGAGAGAGAGAGAGAGAGAGAGAGAGAGAGAGAGAGAGAGAGAAAACCAGGCCTATATTTCATATGGCTAAGGAATGCTGAGCCGAACTGTGGCATTTCTCTAGTGGACTGCAGCTTGTGGCCTGAGCCGAGTGCCATGTCTTTACTACCTGCAGCCCAGGCCGCTTCACTGTGGGGTGAGCATGTAACATTAAACAGAGAGAGGAGCCCCTCTATGCCAAGGAGAGACACACACACACACACACACACACACACGTATCCTCTCTAGCCAGTGTGTTACTTAAGTTAGCTATAGTCCTCTTAAAACCATAAATGTAACTTTTCTGTTTCCTCTACTGAAGTATTTATGGTGACTCTCAAGAGGAGAATCGTGGAAAATTAGAGATAGTGGGAACATTAATGGCTGATGCTGAAATGTTTGGCTAGAGAAATCTGTCATGAGTGTAGGAGTTGTTTTTATGGCAATATTTAAAAACTGATGGCTTCATATCCAGCAAAATGTCACTTACATTTTGCTACTGTGATCTGGCTACACCAGAAAGAGATTGATTCGGGGATATTACAGTAAGGAATAATACACAAACATTACCAAAAAATGTGAAACCATATAAGCTCAGAGAGAAAGACACTACCAAAAAGCCACAATTTCTCCAACTCGTCACAACACTGATGCATACTCTGACGACCCAGTAACACAATGATGAGTTGTGTGACATAAACCACCAGTTCCAACCATACGTAACAAAGCCAATAAACAATGGCAGCCTAAAAGACAGACGAGGCAGAGTTACAGTGAGAGTGAAATATGTTCATTTTCCTGCACAGTTTGTGAAGTACAGGTGTGAGCAGGAAGGTCAGCGCAGGCAGATGAACTCTGGGCTTAAACTGTGTCTAAGTGACAGTGAGACTACGTGTTCCTGAATGGCAGCACCTGCTGAAAGTCATCATGCATTCGAAAACATTTTCATAAGCGTGAGGCCCTCTCAACCCCCATAGGCGCGCACACACACACACACACACACACACACACACACACACACACATACAGTCTTTCCTCTCTTCCTCTTCTCAGTCCTGTCACAGACACCTGTCAGCACACTTGCTTTAATGGCCACCGGGCAGAGAAAGGGGGGGGGGGGCCGGAAAAATAAACTTCCATTCCTGGTTTTAACCGGAGCAGCTCCCAAAGGTTAAGCCAGTGAGGCAAAAGGAAGTCGGATGAGGAAGGACGGCGAGAGGAAAAAGCAAGAGAAATAGAGAGACAAAGAGAGAGAGATAGAAATGTAACATTTACCTGTACCAGTGGTGTCGTTATCGTAGTCCAAGGCTTCCACTATCAATGTGTAGGACCTCTGCGAGAGATAAAAAAAAAAGATATCAGTCAGCAGAGAAAAAAAAACCAACAACAACAAAAACATCAAAGATGAGAACTCAGCAAGAATTCCACTCTTTTACCCAAGGCCCTCCATCCAAGGGTGGCAGCCATCATCTAATCATCGACGATAAAATCTGGCCATGAGAAACTGCAAAAATATTCTTCAGACGTAAACCTAGTCATCTCCTCGGCGGAGTGCTGCGGCCTTGAAACTAATCTCGTCCTATAGTAATTTTGATCAAAGCCTGTTTTATCCTTTAACGTGATAATGCGAAATATAATGATTAAAATCATAATCTTCACTGTTGTCATAATCAGATTAAGACTTTAGTAAAACGGCTGCAAAGATTAGATGTACAGCACGTAAGCGTCAGTATTAACAGACGTCCCGGACACAGCAGGAAGCCGTCTGACCTTAACTGAAGTTGCCCCGATCGCATCGAAACAGAACAAAGCAAAGCAAGTTTAAAATGACATCAAAACTCCCCACATAGAAAAAAGTGAGCATCTTCAAAAAAAATCGCCCACTGCATTCACACACAATAGTTCACGGAAACTTCCAAAAGACAACAACTGGTTTTCACAGATTGTAAACACGCTCAGAGATTAGCTTCAGGTACACGTCTCAAACTGTCTACGCAGCCTGTGCCTGTTGGTGTAGGCGTAGCCTGACAGAAACGGTTTTAATGCTCTTCTTCTTTTTGGTTGTTGTTGACAACGAAGGAAAAATGAAGGTAAACACTTTCTGCTCACTTGGACTGATTTCAAGGCACAGTATTGTCACTGGGTCATACCCTTTCAACTGCTGGTTCAGCTCTTTCTTCTAAATATGGAATAATAAATTCAATTTGTCTAAAAAGTCTTTTGAATTGCAGTGATGTCACTATTTACACTGTATTAGCTCATGAATATGATGCGAGTTGTCTTACTCAAAGAGTAAGTGAGAAAAACTGTAGAAGATATAGTCCTATAGTTTACTGTTTTACATCCAGTTCTTCTTTCTCAAGAGGTCCAAGCACTTCAGTCCAGCAGACGCTCCCATCATGGAATAGCAGTGTTATACTTCATTTTTGTGCAGTGACACCATGCGAAATTATACTGTGAGAAGAACTGTTGACACCATTTCAAAAAAGAAAAAGAGGAAAAAAAAAAAAAAAAACACCAAAAAAATGTCTAGATCTTCTGTTGTTGTAGCGCTTTTGTGCTCAAAGTTTTGTCTTCCATTTCCCCATGGAGGAGAAATGTGGAACAAGGTTGTGAGGGAGCTGCAGACCTGGCTGCTTTTAGCGTTACTTCCAAGCAAAATGAGATCTCTGGAGAGACTGGTCTCATTTCAGCACTCCTGAAACGCTTTGTCTGACTTAAGGTCATCATGACTCTCACCGGTATCAGGTAACGCAGGGGCAAAGAGCCCAGCACCAAGGCAGCCAGAGAGAGAGAGAGAGAGAGAGAGAGAGAGAGACACGAGTGAGTGTGTCTTTGTCAAACACAGACACACACACACACACACAAATCATCATCATCATCATCTCCAGTCAGAGGGCTGGAGCACCTACTCACAGCACCTACTTATCACATTCACACACTCGCTCTTCTCAGCACAGCTCAGTGAAATCTCAAAAACAATCTTGATGGTCGCTGTCCATGAGCGCTGATGAAAAGGAGGCCTGGTTCTCATGCCAAAGTCATTGAAAGCACACGCAAAAAATTGAGTATTATGAAAACTGGTACTATTATATAAACTACTACTACCACTATACATTGCTATACCTTAGTACATGCCTACCTCCTTCAATTACAGCAATGAACCAACTCTCACACTGTTCTGTGTACCAAAGCATAAATCAAATACACAGACATATACAAGATGTATACCTCAAAACCTGCAAAGTTTCTCAACAGTAAGGAGAATTTAGTGACAGTCCTTGCCCAGATGTCACAGGAGTGCTTGTCCTCAACATATCCCCACACAATGACACACACAGACTCTGTTTATGGCACGCATAGCTGGCACGTTGCAGTTCCACTCACTTCATGGATAGCTGTGTATGACATTTTCATTCAGCCCGGTCATGCACACAGCCTCGCACACCGATTTCAGGATCACTGACGTATAACTACACGGTTCACGTTCACTTGCTATGTCAATGTGGATTTACTTTAGATCTGGCTGTGGGAAACTGCTTCAAACCACAGTGAGTTCTGGGCATGTACAAAACCTGCATGTCTTTCTCTTGGACTAGAAAACATTAAGTTACCTGTCATTCAATGGATCAGTAACCCACAGGCAAAGCTTGTGACAGATCAGTCATATTCAGCCAGTTTTCTCCAAACAAATAACAACTTAATCTGGTCAACGGTCTGGGACAGAATACGAAGAATAAATATGTAAATAATGGAACCACACAGTTTACAATCTGCCACACACAATCTCACAGAACATTGAGTCTGGAAAAAGAGAAAGTTTAAGTGCGGCCTGTCCAATCCATCTCACTCCATTACTCACAATGTGGTTATCAGTGTTGAATGCCTACTGCCGCCAGGTTCATTTTTCCCATGCTCACTGCTGACCTCCATGTCTTCTTTGAACTCTCACCACACCCCTCCCCTCCTGTCTCACTCTCCTTCCCAAGCCCAGCCACTGGTTCCCTTATCATCCTGAACCTACAAGGCCCTGTCCAGCACACAGACAGCATCTGATAAAGGGCTCTGGCAAGGCCTTCACAGCTCCAATCACTCAGTCTGAGCTGCCAGACAACACTTCTACATACACTCCCCTCCTATTACAGCGCAGTGAAGGGAAAATGCAGTCACTTTCCATAAATGGACAAGACTTACACTAAGGCAGCAGAGTAAAACCTGCCTGGTCTGTAAAAGGTCTCATTTTTTTCCTGTAGTGTTTTTCCAGAATTTTCTGCATCAGCTGCTTTATTGACGTTCTGATCGATCAGAGGTCTGGCTAACATTCACAGAGTAGAGAAAGTACTTAAGACCGATCAGGTGGATGCCTTGCTATAGAGCTAAACCTCATCACAAGACCAGATACTTTCACAAATACTATGTGGAGGGTAAGTTCTTTGTGGTGAGATTGCTATCAGACCAGCAGTAGCAGATAAAGAGGACCTGTCGTGAACAGCTTCTGACAGTCAGTTTCCCCACTTTCTTGAGAGGAAGGATAAGAAGGACCTTTCCCTGATAACAGGTTTTTGTCAGTATTGAGGGACTTGAGGCCTGAGATGAAACGATACTGAAAACATCAGAAGTGTCTATTTGTACCAAATATCTAACCTTCCTGCCAAAAGCAGGCCCAAAGCATGACTAAGTCAAATGTAATTAAAAAAAAAAAGATCAATATTGGAAAGAAAAAAAAATCTAATATTATACTGTGATTCTAGAATTAATCCAGTCTGGAACAGCAATGTTACTCTCTAAATATGTCAATGAGGCCACAAACACACACACACAGGAAAAAAAAGAATAAGAAAACATTTCCCTCTCTTTCACTCGAGTAATTTGCACTTGAGTGTCACAACAGAGAGGGACTACATCCAGCACAAACATGTCATTACTCTCTCTCAGCTGCCACAAGTGCTTTCCCTCAACCCTGCATAGCCAGACAACTCACAACTTACCTGATGTCACACTCCTATTGTGCTTAACAACATATCTCATTTACTGTTACTGCCACACATACACACACACACACACACACACACACAGAGAGAATGACTACTGAGAACAAGGTGGCATTTAAAGTTAAAAGAAAAAAAAAAATTAAAAATCATTCCTCTGGTAGGCTATTAACAAACTGCAGCGCACATACTCAACTGGAATGTCAGTCAACTCTGATCAAGCCCCAAGACCCAGGGACTCTGCATGAGAGCTTGTGTGATCTGCTGAAGCGTCCAGTGTGGGAAGTAAGGTCAGGGGCTGGCTTGTCTAAGAGCCGATCTCATCACTGCTGAGTGGACCACAGCTTCCTGTTGCTTGCACTGGACCAGCATTATTACTGGACAGGCTCCATTATGCTCTGTAATCCCGGCTGTAGCCAGTTTGGCCAAGCCATTGTCCTTGCTTAATATTAGCTGGGTCAGGCTCGGTCGCGGTGGCCAAGGCCAAATGGCTCTTAAAACCCCCAAAGTACACGTGTGTATATTTTGCTATCAGCTGTCACTAATTTCCCTAAAGACACTAAATTCCCAAAAGATGATGGAATACAACAAAAATAAAACAGGAAATGGTCCATCTCTGAGTATGTTTCTGTCATTCCCAAGTGATCCTAGTGTGAGACTGTCAATTGTTGTTTTACCTGCTATGTGAGCCCATGGATAGCCTTATTAAGTGCTGCAGTTACCATGGGTGGCAAGGTTAAGAGATGAAATACCTGGTGTCTAGTCAAGCGTGACTTTCACAAAGCCCAAGCCTCTACAAGAGGCCAATTCCCAGCTGCCAAAAATCTTTATGAACCAGATCCCAATCTTCCAATCACATTGCTCCTCTCTACCATCTGTCTACAACAACCAATCAAAAAACAGTGAGTGACAAGGGTTACCAATGCAGCAATGTTTGCTATCATACCTGCCCGTCCATAAACCGTTATTATTAAAAAAATGCACATTTTGTTCAGTGTGTTGTGGCAAATGAGAATATTCTGGACGGGCGTGATTGCATAAAAGTCTAACATTCAAAATCAAACCTCCTGACCACCTTCTCAAAAGTCCATAGGTCTTACAAATACCCGCACAACTGAAATTTACCTTGATTTTTCATTCAGGATTATGTTTCTGGTCAGTCAACGCTGTCAATGAAATGGTAGTCTAAAATCATGCGTGGAGCGTCTCTGCAGGTTAGAGACAAAAATAGCCAAAATGTAATTGGACACGGACATGCCAGTGAGCCACCCATAGCACTTATCAGACATGAGGAAAACACTTAGCGGAGCTCACGGGACAAACGTGCAGAACTTTACGTTCTTACATTTTGATGGTGTTTTATACGGTTTCCACAAACTATTCCTCTACCACTTTAATGTCTCATTTGAGCGCTTGTACGTAACCAATAACTGACAATCAGATCGTAATGCCGGTTACAAGTATGACACTAAATACTGTATTAATGACAATACAGTTATCTTCCCTACACTCCAATCCATGCCCCTTTAACGACCCACAACAATGATAAAGTATTGATTTATAACTTACTGCGATAAGAAGCACTGATATTAGATTACATACATTGGGGGTAATTCGGTGATCGAGACGGCACTACCTGGAATAAGGGTCATTAAAATGTGACAGATGCACGGCTTTTATCTTTATAAATATGTGCCAGCGATGATGCTGTATACCAAATTCAATGGTCTCTTTGCGGGTTTGAGGTGCTGTCAAAGAGTGTGGTCTTTGACTTGGGGCGGGCGAAAAATCATGACACTACCGACACAAATGGTGCGGTCCCATGTCCTGTGTCGTTTTCTATGAGTATGTTTCCATGTTTCTATGAGTAAATCGGTTTGGAAGATTAATAAAACATCCACCGGTCTCGACAATGCATGTTCAATAACTATACCTGTTTTTCTTTTCTGAGTTAGATAACGCTAGCGGTTCATGGCCACATAATGACTAACTTTTTTCACAGCCACTACTCCGTGCCGTTTGCCGATCTGCTCCTCAGGTGTAGCTCGTCGTAAAATAAATGCAGTGTAACAAATCACGTCATTTCTTTTTACTTGTCTGATCTGCAGTTCCCCCACGCAAAGTCCATTTACACGAACTCATCTCTCTACTCGTGTACACACATATAACTTGATTCGCTGCTCTCATTGCCAAAGTTATTAAATTCGCTATTCAAATTTTGTAAGCTGTAAATCGGACGAAATTTTCCCGAACCGTAAATTTAACGCAGCACATAGCAAATTCATTTCAACTCTGATTTTTAGAGCTGGGATGGGACAGCGTCAAGCGGGCAATGTGTCAACTCCCTCCTCACTTTGGCTTTTCAAATGAAACACACAATCCTTTCACCAAAACAAGCGGACACCCGGCAATGTCGGCTCATAAAATTTCGCATCATCGTCATCAGCTACTTGGTGAGATGGTGGACACGCTAATTCCTGGGTGAAAACCACGTGGAGTCAATTTTTCCATAAACAGAATGAGAAAAAAACTGCCACAGAGTTAGTTTCCCAGCAAAGTTGCGTCATCATAAATTGATGAGGTTTAATATCTTTTAATGTGCTCGTTAAATACCCAAGGTAAGGAATAGCATATCCACTCACCGGCCAAGCAAAACTGAAATGCAAAACAATCCTGGATTTTTCATTCCTAAGACTGTCCTTCGAAGAAAATTTATTCCCTCCGATTACTGGCGTAGTTCCAGTCCCGAAACTGCAAGGCCCAGCTGCGGAGACTCGCGACTGGTATTCCTTCAGACATACTTTAAAATATGTATCACATTCATCCCTCGTGCATTTTCGATCCGTTGGGTTTCGTGAGCCATCACAACACATGCCGTTTTGCAGTTCACCATTCGCATTTTGCATCGATAAGATTTGCAACTCGAAGTGCCCTGATGCGTCAGACACCTGTTGAAAACAGAACCAAAATATGAGGATTGCCATGAACATACAGAAGGTACATATTACTACATTTGCTGGCTGCCGTAACTGTTCTCAAGCGTAGTACATTTGCACATAGCCGCTGTCAAACTCTCAAACCGTGTAAGTTTACATGCAGCGAAGCTCTTAACTGACTTTGCTCGCAAGTTTGCAACCTGGACTGCTAACTGACGTTACATTTCCAGTCACGGCTGACACGTTGATAATGAACAATTTAGGATTATTAACGTCAGAGGGAAGCCCAGTGTTAACTAAACAATCCACAATATCGCAGTCATAACTCAGACTTTATGTCAGACATGATACGAACTAAATAACAATAACAAAATAACTACGAGTCAAAAACTCTTCGCTGCAATATATTTTAGATTGTGTCCGAGTATGTGAGCTTGTTCAAATAAACGTACCTCTACTTGCAAACATAATATAAAGACATGCAAAGTAAATGCTGCAAACGCTGAACTCCGTCGCAAAATCATGCCTTCTTGTTGGTGTTGCCGCTTGCTTTGAAACTAGACGTTCTGGCCGACTCACGGCGCTAATGTACTCCTCGATTTTAACATGCACGAGCGGAGAACAAAACTTTTTAAAAGTAGACCAAAGTTTTCCAATGGATAGGAATCTGCTCCCTATTACAAACCTATTCCTATGTATTGGGAATTCTTATCTTTCTTATTCGTCCTCTCCCTCTCAGCAGCGAACACTAGTTATACAGGAGCCATGAGAGAACCGTCTACGACTGACCAACAACGTATTCTAAGCAGCAAGTTGAGTTAATGGGGGTGGCAAACGCATGCGTGATTTTAATATTCAAAAGCTAGGAGGCCGGCTCGCCCGCGAAGATCCCACCCAGTCCTGAGTCCAGCAAGCTGATCAAACTGATATTGCGCTCTACATGAATGTAGAAATTCTGTTTCATTTTACCGAAAAAAAGAAAAAAAAAAATCATCCCCATAGTCTTGAAACCGAGCTAAGAACGTATTTACATAACTTGTGCACAAAAGACAATGCCACATTTGGCGTTCATGTATAGGCTACAGATTAAAAAAAAAATAACATAGAACTGTTTAACAACATTTCTTGTTAAAAAAAAAAATTATGGAAGTATTCTTTTAAGTTGAAAATGAATACAATTCTGAGATTTAGGGGGAAAGCAGTGAACTTTTATTTTAATAAGTTAACAACCATTTGGAGGATGCAAAGCATATCGGCAGGCAGAGCGTTTTAAGAATCACAGTGTGTGTGCCTTTGAATGTATTGAATGTATGACATCCAGACTGAGAAAACTCAAATTTTTTGTGACAGATAACACCTCATATCCTTAGAATGTCAAGACCATAATCACTCATATCTTAAAATTTTGGGGCACATAACAATGTGATGATTTATTCATGGCACATTCTTTTTGGATGTACATTGGATTTATCTTTCATAACTATGCGGTGTGAGTAGTTAAGGTCAGTGTACACTACTGATAAGTCAGGAATAAGATTAAATGAAGTAATGTTATTGTCCCCTTCTTTATTGCTTTGCTTCTCTACCCTAGTGCCATTTTTCTTGTGAATTGAATAGAACCAAGAGAGAGTTGTCTCTAACCATCTAACAGAATGTATAGAATTCTGTGACTTCTGTGTCTGAACATTCTGAGGCCCCAGAGAGGCCAAGGATGATGTAGCTGTATGTCAGTGGTAACTCTTACAAATAAAGGAACATTCATCTTGTGATGTCAACATGATGGGCTTTTAAAAGGCTCTTTCAATGCCCATAAAATTCTCACTTGCAGGGTGAACTTTGCCATACATGTTCTCTGGCTTCCAAACAAGAGCTCTCCCTGTAGACATAAGTGTACAGAACACATACAGTGTGTGTTCACAGAAAATCTGAGTAACCTCCTTTGCCCCAGTATCCTTTGCTGCCCTCTTGTGAGAGTGGGAAAAGCTTCCTGTTTTACACAACATGCATGCACACCTCAGTGATGTTGTGTGTAGTTTAATGCAACAGCCATGACAAGCAGAAAAAACAAACAGGAAAAACAAACAAAAAAAAAAAAAAACTTGATCACAGTCTGTCTGGCTAGTTGCCAGAGGTGTACTACAAAGCTTCCTTTTACTTACCATCCTTCTAAAGCTACACAGGTCATTCCCCATTGCCACAGAGCAAACAGTTGCTCCAATGGAAACAGCAGGTTAATCAGAAACCCGTGAGGTATTTCACCATCACCTTTTATGACTGCTGTAGAGTGTGCAACAAGCATGGCATGATTTCAAATGATAAGCTGACAAAATGTTTCTGCTGCAGAGGACATTTTCAACTGTCAGTAAAAACACTCAGTTGTCCCCGAACCTGTTACATGAGTTTATTGATCCTCAGTTGAAATGAGAGTTTATATGATAACATGCTCAGGTTTTGATGTCTCCACAGTAACATATCTAATAAACCGATAAAATTGTTGTCTTACCTCTCAGGTTTAGATCACTGTAACAGTTCATATTTGATACCATGTGATGAAAAAAAAATTCCATAACAATACTACATATTATATTTGTCTGGTTTGCATGGCAATCTAGCATGGAACACTTATTAGTCCTTGAAAAGAGTGTGTGGCCACTTACAAGAGAGCATTTGCATGCTTAAGTCCAGATGTCAGTCTGATATTTCCTGTCGGTGAGGTTCAAGATTAAAGGTAAGTTGGCCCCTTTGTCTGTGCTGACAAGCGTTCGACCCTGGAGGATTCTCATGTTACTTGCTGAATTCAAATGGCCATTCTTTGTAATAAGGGTTAATTAGGCTAATTCTTTAAACTTAAGGCCACTGCAGATTTCTCCTCACAGGCTTTTAGCACAATTTTATGCTCAATCACATTTTGATGGAGGACACAGAATTTCCCCTCTTGTGTGTCTGACAAGGGACTAGGGGTTTTGGGGAGCCCTGAGAGTACCCTGTCTGTGGACCATCTGCTCTTTTAACCTTACTTGACTGGGAGCTTGTGAAAGGGTCAGATGAAGATTATAGTAGGTTTCCTTTCTTTTCATACTCAAGTTTAGATGGGAAAATTGGCAAGAACTGCTTTACCGAAACTCTTCCCTGTTCAACATGTCAGAGGTGGTGGCACAGATGGAAACAGAGAGAGACCACCTGAAAAAAAAAAAGCTATTTTACCAATTATGTCAACAGCTCAGTGTTTTGTTGCATGGTCCACACTGAGCTTCTCATGGCTATTTGTTATTGCTTTTCTCTCAGTTTTGCAATATTGCTCCATCAATGCTGTAAGCCAGACACGTCGTGGCCAGAGCCTCTCCAGTGAGTGTTAATGTGATTATGGTAATGACCACACAAGTGAGCAACAGCCCAGTTGAGGGAGCCCAGATTCACCACTGGCTGCTTGCCTTAGTCATCCAATTGGACCTGTCTATGAGGCAGGGTTCTGGGTTCAGGATCAGGAGCGGACCCTTGTGCGTGACTAAATCAACCCTCAGCTAAAGAACAAAGGGCTCAACGGCTGCTGGAGAGATGACTATCTTTTGTTGTCAGACACTCAATGCCATATACCAATCCAATTACTTAAGCCTGTTGCCACCTCTCGAATTACAGTGGGTCGTTGAGACAGGCTGGAGAGCAGCCGGAGTCCCTTTGAGAAGAATGTAGTGGAACAGATTATGGCCTTAATGAGAAAAGGCTCCATGCTTTCACTCATTATTCTCTCAAGGCCCTCTCTGAGCAGCCAAGCTCTGGGCCTGCATTCAACACTGTGTGACTAATGTTAACAGAGTCTTAAAGGAACTCTTTCCTTTTTTTTTATGAGGCATGTTTTGTTTGGGTGTTTGTTTGTTTGTCTGTGTATGTGTTTGTATGTTTTTTGTTTTTTTTTGTTTTTTGGACTTTTTGGGAACTATGATTAATCTAAGGACATGTTTCTGTAAGCTTTGCAAAAAAAAAAAAAAAAAAGAGAGAGAGAGAGAGAGAGAGAGAGAGACAGGAAGAGATTTGCTTTTCTCATTGTAACCATGCTTTAAGCCACAGCCATGCATCTTGGGAAGTGTTTATTTGATTTGAACGTAATACATTTAAACTTTCATCTTGCTGAATTATAACTACACATGAATGTTTCATGTGAGAGTAAAAGTGACTTATGGATATTTTTAGACATTTTGTATCCTATTACATTATCCATAAGGTCCTCTGAGATCCGCATGTGAACTAACTTTCACATTTTTCTTAACAGTATATCAGATAAAATAAACACAGAATATAATTTCTTAACATCATATTCTAACTTGATGATTCCCCTGAGTACCTCTAATACTAAACCCCTAAGATGTTTAACTTGCTCTTTGCTGATATGTCAGTAAGTTGTGCTGGTTAAAAGCATCTGTTAAATGAATAAATGTAAGTGCTTAAGGTTAGAGACAGTACCACAGTGCTGGAAGGCTTTCAGAGATTTAACAGGTCAGTCACTTATCTTCCTATGTGTCTAATGTGGCCTGTGTGTTACAGACAATGAACACTGAAGAACATGTTTCACAGCATCAGTAACATCAAGAGTTCAAACAGCTGGTCTTTTGTACGATGCCGGCATTTGACATTGCTGGCAGAGGAATAGAGGGAGTGAGAGCAATTTAATAGGGGAGTGTTATAGAACTAAAATGTCTTTCGGAAATAATGACGTACTAATGTTGTTCCAAAAATAATACTGTTGTGGACAGTCAACATGTTGAGAGACAGAAAGAGACGAAGAGAACAAGAGACAGAGAAAGACAGAGATAAATAAAGTGAGAATGAATGAAAATGAGGGAGAGGGACAAGTTCTTGGAAAGCTTTGTCAGACTATCTTACTTCTTACAAGTGGACTGTAGCATGACTCTCCTCCTGGCTTTGTGATTCAAAGGGGGGGCAAAAGTGTGTAAGTGTGTGTGCGTGTGTGTGTGTGTGTGTGTGTGTGCGTGTGTGTGTGTGTGTGTGTGTAAGCCTGCTTTGAGTGACTCTATGAGTGTAAATATGAGGATATGTATATATGCTTTGTATGACTATTTGCCCGAGTGTATGTGAGTATGTGTGTCTGTGCATGTGTGTTAATGTATGTGTGTGTGTGTGTGTGTCTGTGTGTGAAGCTGCTACACATGCTGTGGAGAGATCCTTTGCGGCTGATATGGTTGGGGGGGGGGGGGGGGGGGGGGAGTTACTCCAGTGGTGATGCTGAGCAGATGACACCCTGTAAACCCAATGGTATTTAGGGAGTAGAGGAGAGAGAGCTTGGGAACATCTCTCTGCTTAGAGGTCTTCACTAAACCTTTTGGAACATTTACCCCCCTCTGTTTACAAGAGTAGCTTTTACAGAGTGTGTCACAGGCTGCATAGACCATCACGTCTGAAATAAATATTATTCTCCCCTGAGATGTGGTCCCCATTGTTATTTTCAACATTTGTCTGAGGACTGGTCTTTTGAAATGAGTAATGGCTATTTCATTGATGTCTGAGTGTGTAGGTTGATGCTAGTCCCAGGTTTGCATAGACACAGTGCTATATATGCTAAATGTGAGACAGAGGAAAGTCATTACTCCCAGGTTTGGAGGCTGCATTCTTTTCTTTTTTTTTCTTTTACTCCTTGTTATACTGGACCAAGAAAAGAAAGACTGTATTAAATTCAGAATGCCTTTAAGGGTGCATGCATACACTCTGTGAGCTTGTGTTTATCCTTTCTGAATAGCTCACAGAGTGTATCACTGTGTGATATAAATATCTATGCAATATAAATATCTATGCAATGTAAAGTCAGCGACCAGAATATTACATTTGATAAAATATTAACATGTCTGCATATGTTAAGGAGTGCAACATAACAATGCAATAGGAAAGTTACCTCTGCCTGTACACAGTATCCACACAGTTTGTTTAAATGCTTGGCTGACTGGGGTCTGCCATTGGGCCTTCAGCATTCAGACCCTCCCTCCTTGCCAAGCTATTGTCTCTTTATAGACCTCAGATGTTTATGAGATGGCTGAGGGCTAAAGGGGTCAGGGTCAAGTCAGTAGACTTCTGTAGTTCTATCAGCAAAAGCAGGAACTCACCCCGCAGTGGTGTACATGACCCTCACTCTACCAGCAGGAGAGTCACCAGATAACGTCATGTAACATGTAAACGGTCTTAAATTCAGACCAATGTCCATCAGTCTCAATGGCTCATACTGGCAGCATTCCAAACCACATAGATAGCACTAAGCGCTTCAGGATTGTGAGGTTAGGTTATAACAACACAAGCATGCCAGTCTTTAAAAAAGTCTTTGTGTGTGTGTGTGTGTATTTTGTGTGTGTATTTTGTGTGTTTTTTTTATTGCAGAACCACAGAATTTTAACTACCTTGCATATTATCAAAACAACAAATGTGTGCCTAGAACATTCTGGCAAAAAAAAAGAACTTATCATTGTAGAGAGAACATTGCAGACAAAGCAATCTTAACATTCCTAACTATGTTTGTCAGAAAAACACCAAGCTGTCTCATTGTCACTTTTTGAAAGATTCATAGGTGTTAGGTGTTGACAGTGTAAAAAGTCAGGAAATATTTAATGCAGTCAGTAAATTATTTAAAAAAACTTCTCAAATTTAGATCCCACCAAAAAATATCCAAAAATATTCATATTTGAACGTGTAGTAATGACATCTGAATCAGACTGCCATGTTGACGTGATTGAGTAGGTATCATGTTTAAGAGCTGATCATCTGGTCAAGTGTTCTGCGTTCATTTTATCCTGTGTCGCAGTGGCTGTGGTTGTGGCTGGCTGCTGCGGTTCCTCCCATAAGACTGAATGCCCACATTCATGTTCCTCACATGTAAAGGCAGGCCAAAAACACACTGAGTGATGCCACATGTCTGCAGAGAAAACGCCTTGGGTGTGCTGACAAACTGGAAGGGTGTCCACTCTTCGCAGCAGTATGGAGCTTTAGAGAGGTAACAGCCATGGATCACAATCTTCGCTGGATGGCAAACTCTCTAAATTCTGTATGTCATTCAGTTAAAGTTAACCATGCATTATCAGATGAAAAGAGATTTGCAGAGGAATATCCACTGTTTGAAATATCTGTTAGTGTACAGCTTTAAACAAGATGAATGGTCAGGTCAGTTCTTTTCGAGTATTTTAATTACTGATGCGTATATTATATTTTATGATATATTCATGCACATATTTTTGCTCTTCTTTTCTATCTACATTTCCTACAATATCGTTGACAAGATGCAGGTTTATTTATACATACATACATACATACATACATACATATATACACAAATATATGCACACATACATACATACATACGTGCAAATTAGACCTTCTAAATATAAACATTTGAAAGTTAAATGTTAAATCAAATGTTAATTTTCTTTATGCTAATTTGATTGTTTTCCCTAATATGTGTATGAAAGGAGAGTGCAGTGGCTAAACAATTCAGACCTATTTTATTGACAAGCAGACAACAGATCAGAGCCAGGAACACAAAATATGTCTAGGTGTGAGTGTGTCAGAAAGAACATGCCTATTAACTCACTAACACCTCTTAAAATCTGTGCATTTTGATCCTTCACAAAAGAACAGACAGGCTTGGAGAGAGAGCATTTCAGTATATTAGCTGTAATGTTGCTTATGCTGAGTCGGAATGGAAATTACTCAGTGCCTTAATTCACATGTTCCCTGCTTACACCCCACTTTCTCTCCGTCATCTCAGACTATGTTCCTCCCATACTCCTGTAGAGGTCACTACTCTACATACGCAATCAGAGAAAGTCATCAGATTATCCCTCACTAATGCTAATAATGCTAATGCCGGTCGCTGTCGTCATATTCCCACCCGTAGTCTAAGCTGTTCCGCTATCTGAAATGGTAAAACACACTGCACTGATAATTCGCGCTATGTAGATTAGCCAGTTGCGCTAGCCAGAACCTTAAGTCCTAGAGCACGCTGTATGTGCGCGCGCAAATACGTCCGTGTATGCGTGTGTGTGTGCGTGCGTGCGTGTGTGTGTGTGTGTGTGTGTGTGTGTGTGTGTGTGCATGTGCGTGCGTGTATGTGCATGTGCGTGTGTGTGTGTGTGTGTGTGTGTGTGTGTGTGTGTGTGCATGTGCATGCGTGCGCGGGTGTGTGTGTGTGTGTGTGTGTGTGCTTGCTAACCATATGAGACTATTATGCTGTTCCAAACAGAGACTTGCTTTGAGGATAATTGCTGTTGATCTCATTCTCTATGTATTTGCACTCGGGTACATACATGAAATATTTGTGCGCGTATGTTTATGCAACTAGATTTGGGTTCATCCTGATTTGTTCTCTTATGTTTAGTAAGCAGTAGCATGTCAAAGTGTGCAGACAGTCAAAAATGTTAAACTGATTATCGCTAGGAGACGGGGAGAGGAGCAAGTCAAATGACACTCTGTTTCCTCAGGGATGAGTAGCCTTCATTAGTTCCAATGAATGCCTTCATTTCATGCACAGAAGTGCTCTATGTGCGTTTGAGTCTCCCATGAAGGGCTGCATCAACACAGCTGTGTCCAAATCTCTCGTCACTGCTGAACTTATGTGGCCAAAGCCCTCTGTGTCCATGCTGACATTAGTGTTAGGGGAAAGGAAAGGGAAAAAAAAACTGGAGAGTGGAACTGTGGGTATTTTCAGTTTAAGGAATGAAGATGATTGATGTGATGTGGGCATGTGATGAGGAAACAGGGAGAGGATGGATTAGAGAGGATATGAGGCTGGGTGGTTTCCCTCTCTCTCTTTCTCTCTCTCTCAGCCTCTCTCTCTCTCTCTCTCTCTCTCTTTTCTGCTGAAACAACAGCAGCACTCCCACGGTGGCCTCCGTACCCCCAGGCCCCCAGCCCTCATACTGGGAACTGTGTGTGAGACTGGGGAGTCTTCAGTTGCTCAGTGTGCCATGTGACAGATGCCCAATGAGGTGGAACACTGTCCTCCTAAAACAGGAAATGGGTCGCTGGTCCTCGTGAGGCCAATTATCTACATTTCCCATCTACAGGAAGGGGGTTTGATTGTTCTCCCTCTTTCAAACAATCACTCTCTCCTGTCCTCTCCTTTTCTGCCACTCTTCCTCTGTCATTACCTCTTCACACGTTTGAAAACATAACAGAATAGGAATGAGTTCTCTCTCAGAACTGTGGTGCTTCAGTTTTGTTCAGAAAGAACTATATTAGACATAAAGCATTCTACAGGTTCAAGAAACTGTGGAATGCTTGATCTCAAAATGCATCATTTCCAAGAGCAGGTGATTAATTACCATTAAATAAAACAGTCAATACACATATAATGTAATCTACTCTCACAAAGCCTCTGAGATTTTTTTAAGAGTGTTTGCTATCTCTGTTGTTTAGCCATTACAGTTTTAATTAGTACTTTTTTATTTATCTTGAATGCTTTTATCTCATGTGTTTCTCAACAATTTTTGGTGCTTCCCCAAAGCTTTTTGCCTAATGAAGGTGACATTGTAGAGTAGGCCCCATGTTACCTAAGTCAGGATCGCTAGTAGCCTTGCAGTTTGGAAAAGTTGGGGTAATGGATCAGGTGACTCAAAGAAATTAAATAGTAAAATTCAATTCAACACTTAGATACAATTTTTGAGTTTTGTTATTTGATTATTTTAAAGTAACAATTTATCTCTTTTTTTCTTTTTATTTTGTTATCTTAACTCTTTTGGGTTTACTCTAAGTTGTTTTATGAGTTAACTCTCTTGGGTTCATGGTGTGTTATCATTACCACTAAGAGCAAATCTGGCCTCCAACAACTTGTTTTTTTTTTTTTATCACTCCACAGAGTATATTTATACAGTAATTGATCTGCAAGTAAAAGAGACTGGTGAGCTAACTAACTTCAACCAATTTACGAAAATGTCAGCAGGCTAAGTCTAAATATTGAGATTTTCATATAATAATAATTAGAGTTGGTGGAGGTGAGTCGTAACATGGTGGAGCAGTGGATAGAGGAAATGTTTGATATTCCCCTAAACTCTCGGCAGCCTCCCTAACCCCATCTAACAGCCAGAGATGGGAAGCATGAGAAATGTCAAACAAGCTACTCTCCCATTCTGTAGCACCGCCTGAAGCCATGCAGCCGGGAGACCTGAACTTTTCCATTTTTATACATTACACTCATTTATCATAACTTTATTCAGCACATTTTCAGTTCTTCTTTTTCTTCTTCTTTCTTTTTTTAAAGCACTGTTTTCTTCTTATAGTAAAGTGATGCCATAATATTTTTTCCTAGCTTTGCTCTGGTAAAAGAAAAAAAAAAGTATATATGTATGTGTGTATATGTATATAAAATTTCTTTCTTTCTTTAAAAACAAACAAAAAAGCTAAATAAAAAACCTTCATATCTTCAGTAAATTTAAATTAAATGTTAGTAGAATATAACATAACTTGAATGGAGATTGCTGTGGTTAATCCTAATTGCTTTCACCGTCATAGGTTTTAAAGTATTTATTACATTGTTTTAACACAAATAATTACACATGAATAGGACAGTTCCACAGTGCTTACTACAAATGATATCATAGAATGGAATCATGTATGTCTATCCCATGAATTCATGGCGAGAACATCACGGTGAATGTGTGTGTGTGTGTGTGTGTGTGTGTGTGTGTGTATGCGCGCGTGCATGTGCGTGTGTGTATTTAGCTGCATCCCACATTCTGCACCTTGATCAAGTTTTCAACAACTGCCCTTGAGCAACTTGCATAGAAACTCAAACATGCTGTCAAATGCTAGACATAGTGAGTTAGTCTGAGTGAAAATGTTGATGCTGGCAAAGTGGTCGGGTCCGTCGCAGTTCATGACGTAGCGGTTTTTCCATGACACTTTTGATGATTGCTTCCAAATGGCCTGTCAGTTTTCATAAATCTGGCCCAGCCGTTCCATTCTGTTTCAAAGTAAACACAATCCACTGACTCGCCAGGGCATTTGACTCATATGAACACATAAAGGCAATGAGTTGAAGTGGAACAGGCAACAGTGTAAGATGATGTATGTTTTCATGTATAAAGTTTTTTTTTTTCCCCTCTTCTCTCCTGTGGAATGTATGAGACTGTAGGAGGATTAGACTGATTCTGTTTTTTTAACTTTACAAATTGAAAACCATAATGTTATTTCAGAGAACCAGATATCAACCAAGAAATTAAGTTGCAAGAAAAAGGCTTAGTGTCAGAAAAGTCAAACATTTCACTAACTGTATTCTTATTAATAATAATAAGTGTGATAGTTAATAAACTGAAAAATTACCTTCATAACAAAAAGTGGATATTGTGATGTCCATGCGATTGAATTTTAAATAGTGAATAATTCCAGGATTTGCCTCATACATAAAATATTAAAAGTTATGTTGATTTTTCAGGACCTTTGTCTGTTTTTTACAGTGAAGTGTCATTTGCAATTTGCATACCTTTGATGTGATTTGTGTCTCTGTTGATGGTAACAAATTAAAAAAAGATTAACAGGCAAAAGGTTAATTAACTGTCTGGGATAATGGAGGATAGCGAATCTATCTAAAAGGCATTACACTATGAGTTAATTATTCTACAGGAAGTGTTTGCCTCCATGGTGCATATGAGCAAGGTCTTAATGTTAAACTAATGAGTATGTTTTTCCTGGCCCTTGCCAGACTAATCATTAAAACCTCATTACACTGGGTACAAATCATACTCTTAGCTTTCAGTCATAGTTACCTATAAACACATCACAGTGCTATGCTAATCACCTGCAAGAATGTCCACTGGTTATACTGGTGTACTACACCACATATTCTGATTTTAATGCAGTTCTGTCAGATTGAACTTTGGGTGTTCTCCCAGATCACAGTTTTCACACAATTGCTAATGATAACCCCACGTTGAGATGAGAATCTGCTTACATTTAGTCGGGAAATGTAAACTCTTGTTTTGACAGTTGTCCTGGTGGTTTCCAAGAGAAGCCATGATATCTTTTCATTGTGTAGCTCTGTTGAAGGGACTGTCTCTGCTCCCATGGGCCTACGCAAAAATGCAGACCACTCAGGAAAATTGTTTATTTTGTGTGATATTTCAGAAACGCATTTCCCTTCACATAGCCCTGACAGCAAAAACAAACATGGTGATATACTCTATGGGAAGTCAGAAGAAAATGATGACAAAAAATGGACCTCACAATAAACTTCAAGATGTGGTCATAGTCACTGGCCAATTGTCATTAACCATTCAGCAATATTTCACACAGAAGTAACACTGTCAGACAGCAAACTGCCTATGGGACCCATTATTTGAGCACTCATAGGAGCTACTAATACACTGCTGAGTTTATTTGAAAGAGTAGCACAGACAGTTTGAATTATGTTTTGTCATTGCTTCAGACTCATTATCTGCGTAGAAAGAGCCACCAGTCTCTGTGAGATTCCATAAACATAATACATTGTGGTGATGCGTCTCTTTCGGATGTGGTCTAACAAAGAATCTGTTGAGGCCCTGTTGTCTGCAAGAAGCCTTTGCCACAGATTCAAATCATTGCTCTAAAATTCCTCAGCAGACATTCATTCCACTGAATGAAAAAACAAACAAACAAACAAAAAAAACAAAAAAACAACAACAAAAAAACAAACAAGACAGACTGAGAAGAGGTTACAAGGTTACAATTAAGGAATAATTTTTCTATGTTTAAGTAGACTACATCTGCTCGTGTGTCTGTGATAGTCTCACTCTCTCTCTCGCTCACTCATTATCTAAGCCGCTAATCCTAATTAAGCTTGCAGGGGGTGCTGGAGCCTATCCCAGCATTCATCGGGCGAAGGGCGGGGCAACCCCCTGGACAAGTTGCCAGTCCATCACAGTGTGATGATCTCATTTACTTTATTCGCCCGCATGTTGATTTTGTCTGATTGACAGAATGGATGGTGTAGAACTTGGCAGACATGAAATTTAACAGTGTCCAGGGCTAAGGAGTTGTTGTCATGGAAGTCATAGGGCTGAAGAGCTGATCAAACTGAGAGCTGGTCAGAGTGGATAATTGCAGAGGCAGCAGGTCTGAAAACACTTGAAAACAAGAGTTTTTGGAGCCGTGTGAGAGACGAGCTGTAATCTGAACCTGTAATTGGGTGTTTAAAGCCTGTTAGCTGTGCTACTGTAGAATAGCAAGACTTTCCCATCTAACTATGGCTTTTACTGCGTTACATGACTTTAACTGCTGCCAGTCTTTAACATTTTGTACAGTCACTCACAGACAGCTCTACTTATGTTTTTTTTCTTTTATTTGTTGCAATGCAGATTATAAAAATTGCGTATATGTGTTGTCACGTACCGTACAGATGGCTGCGTTACCTCTGCAAGTTACCTGTAACAAGAATGTTTTCCAGTGTATAGACCATTCTCTCATCAATACAGTTTATTGTACCGTTTATCTCATTTATCTTGACTTTCAGTTATATTATTACTTTGACCTTTACTTTTTAATTATAGCCGATACTCTCCATATTCGTATAATTTCCTTAATTTAAAATTTTGGATGACTGTTTGCTATCACTTTTTAGGTGGTAAAATTGCTTAAGTAAGGTCGGTAGTTTGAGGTGTGTCTCTTCCTGTGTAATAAAGGAATACCTAATGTATCCTGACAGGAAAGGGTGTCACAACCGGGCAGTGGCAGTCAGGCTGTGTGTGACTTACTGCATGAGGTCTTTTGAAGTGAGTTGAGAAACAGGATACCTGCAGCAGGGCATTGTGTTTCTCACAGCACTTTGAAGATGTGTCAGGTTTTAAGATTGCAATCAAAAAGCTCTAATAGAACTGAAATGTTCTGCACTCTCTCTATTCCACTCAACTAAATGGACCAGAACCTGAGTAAACGGGGAAGTGTGTTGCCGCGGACTATCAGGAATAGTTACGAATACATCAGAAACCAAATCCAAGCAGTCAACATGAAATATGACCTCATCCAGTAAAGCTACCAGGGAAGTGGGATTGACAGATTCAGATAAATGGTGAAAAGATCCATTGTGCGTCGCTGATGACTACTGTCAGAGTCATCAAATATGAAATATATGAATTGCAAATGGCTTGAACATTTAATGAAAAATGTTGGTTGAGGACTTACAGAATCCCAGAAGACAATCAAGTTTTGTACTAATTAAAAAAATGCACATGACTTAATTCGAAAAACATGATTGAGAAAACAAAAAGACATTCCAAAGGAAAACAGTTTTGATTTCTTTGCTCTTGGATTGGAGATAATTTGATGATGTTCTTAGGGATATGTTTTC